>NW_017095585.1:6907-20714 GCF_001412225.1 Nicrophorus vespilloides
GTATACGTACTCGTCCTTGTTCCGTCCTGGAAGTACAATCCTTGTATAATAACGTTGTTATTTAGATCAATTCTCATGCAAAGTGTCATAAAAGAAACGTTACCAAAACTTATATAAAAAGTAATTTAAATACATTTCTTATTACATCAAAATATTACACAATCTTTCCAAATATGATTAGAACAAAATATTGACTTAACATTCTTAGTTTTCTATAATTTATAACAGATTTTTTAAGAGTCACATGTTCCTCAAAAATATTAAATTGAAATATGTCAAAAGCGATTATTTTCTGTTAATATTACTATAATATAGATATAAAATTTAATTGAATTTAATAAACTTAATTAAATTAGAAAATGTATGTATTTCCTATATCCTTGTTCAAATTTTGAAAGTGAAAAAATGAAAGTTCATCGAGTATGGATAACATTCGATGCATCCAGGGCATAAATAATTAGTAAAAACCGGTAACATATTCTAAAGTGCTTCGAACTTCTGGCAAATGCTCCATATAATACACATTGTAATGTCATCGAGAAATCAAAATGCTTTCGCCGATAAATTATTTCGATGCAAGCAAAATTCTGTAAATTGTAACGAAAAGACAGTTTTTCGAATGCAAGATGTTTCGTACGTAATTAAATACATATTTTTAGTTTATGCGATGCTAAAATTACCTGACGTTTAAATTTCTATTTTTGTTATATGTAAAGGTTATTGAACTGTTTCTAGATTAACAAACAAACAAACAAAACATTTGTTCAAATAATTAATTTTCTCGTCTTTTCATGTTTCTGCGTTCCATTCCAAGAACTACATACATTGTAGGTACTTAGTCTCATTCGTTAAGAATAAACAATAATATTGAGTATTATACTGTTTAATTAATATTTGTATATAACTTTATATAATTTACTTATTAATGTTTCCTTTTGAAGTATTATATTATATAAACACTAATTACATTATAATTTTATTTCTCAGTTGGTGGTGGATCAAAATGTCTTTCTGCTGCTCTTTCCATATTGGTTTTCAATTGATAACATTTAGTTTATAGTTCACGTTATATGAAAGTCTTTTTTGTTTTATTTTCAAATTTAGAGACGAGTTTTCTTGTCTTTACTTAACAGTTTTAATTGTTCCTCTTGTTTTCTCCATTCTCGAACCATTTTCTTTGTTGGTGATGGACCAAAATGTCTTTCTGCTGCTCTGTTTCAATATTGGTTTGCATAATTGATCACATTTAGTTTATAGTTCACGTTATATAAAAGTCTTTTTTTGTTTTATTTTCAAATTTAGAGACGATTTATTGAAAAATATATTTTAATGTTACTTTCTGACCATAAGACGCACCCAAAATTTGAATCCTTTTTTCTATGTAAAAAAAGGTGCGTCTTATAGTTCGAAAAATAGGGTAAATAGTTTTTCTAGAATTATTAGTAGTATTAGAAAAATATTAGTGAATTGCCAAATATTGATACAATTTACTGATAACGATAATCTTTCAGAAAATAATAAAAATGTATAATAAAAATATATATATAATTATAAAGTTCTAATAATTAAAGTGAAAATATCAATTCTAAATGGCATATGTATATTATGCAACCAAAACAACTTTAAGCTTTATTTTTTTACATTTTAAACATATTACAAAAAAAAAATTACGATGATTATATGATAAGTTCGCTAGTTAATTATATTTATATTATGTTTTAAGATTGAAACTTGTACTTAATGGCTATTTAATATTTTATCAACTAAAAATCATATAGCGCTCTGTAAAATAAATGATATTAAATGCAGTTTATAAACAAGTAAATAATTTGGGACTTTGCTCAGCTGAGCTTTAGTGGTCTAAGGTGCAGGCTTCAAACCTGTAGTCGGCTGACGCCGAAGTGGTTCGATTCCACCTGTTGAGCGAACGTTAAATTTATTGATTTTATCAAAAATTATTTATGTTGTATGTGTGCAAAATAAAAGAAGATCATTAAATCTGGCTGATTTTTTTTTTGTTACGTTGTTTTCCATGCTAATTATTGAAATAATCAATCATGTTAGCCAACATATAAAATGACAGTCAAAAAAAGTGTGTTGGCAACAGTTTGACAACTGAAAGAAGAACACATCCTTTGGAAAGTACTATATTTTGGCAGATTGATTCTAATTTCGTGTGGTGTTCTGATGGATTTTCAGGCCTTTCAAATGGATAAATGGCTATATTTGAAGAGGAAATAAGCAAGAAGGTGACGCTTGATGACACTGAACCCATAACATGTCACATTGAGAATTGGAAGACCACCAATGGACACACGGTAATGATTGATAATAAATAGAATCTTTTGGCTACAGGAAGCTCACATGATAACAATTGCATTAAGTAATAAGTCTCTGTTGACATTGAGAATAGTACATATATATATATACATATATAAGCAGATTAAATACAAGTAGATTGTGAAACATAATTGACCACGTCTTTCCAATGCAAATAACTTGTTTATGATGCTGCAAATACTTGAAATATTAAATTTAATGCATTTATTTTAAGGAATTTGTAATAAAAGTACATAGAGGGCCATTTACCAACGAGACCTGGCGAATACAAAAAAGATACAATGACTTTTTTAAGTTGCACTCTCAGCTGCAGTCGTCAGGACTGCAGTTGCCTTTGCCACCAAAAAAGCTCATTGGAAATATGGAACCAGACTTCATTGCTGAAAGACAGCAGGGCCTTCAAGTGAGTTTTTTTTTCTCTAAATGAAAATATCAAATTAATTATACTTAACAATTTCAGAAATATTTAAATATTATCCTCATGAATCCTATACTAGTGTCATCTTTACCAGCCAGATCCTTTGTGGATCCAGCTAATTATTGCCAACCTTTTAGTGGTATGTCTCGATTGTTCGTTCATGTAAAATGCATGTTCGCTGAATTTTTGTAATTTTAGAGCAAGCACTGCAGCATGTCTCCTTAGCTTTACGTGGAGAAGTAGGCTGGGAAGTCGTTGGACCATTGCCGGACATTGGATGGAGACTCAGGAAACACTATTATCAGGTGAAATGCAAATCGTTGAACAAAGAGGAATTGTGGGCGACTTGGGCTGATTACGGGCCAGATAAGTATCTTGAGGATAAGGAGATGCAAGCCGTGTTTAAGAGTTTGAGCCAAATTCAGGTATTAAGAAAATGAGAAGTTAGAAGAAAGCATTATTTCAATTATTATTTTGATTTAAGCATCCGTACATTCACTCTCTAGAAATGTGCTTGTGCACGGACGTTGGTGGACTTGTGGTGAGGAGTTTCAATAAAGCTGGTTCGATCCGAGATTTGCTTTGCGGTGCTAAACCGAAATTATCTTTTATGAAGAAGTATGGAAATCCCAAAGGACACAAGTCGTTCGAGTCACATAAAATAGCTCTTTACGGAAGGCAAATTTTAGAGGCGTTGAAATTTCTGCACGACAAAGGCTTGCCTTACGGTAACAACATTCAACTTTCTTCGCATGAAATTCAACTGATTGCTTCGTTTCAGGGCATCTACACACTGGAAATATTTTAATCGATAACGAACGGATTAAGCTTTTAGACATTGAGGACGGGATACTGGGTGTTCCGAGTTTCTATCGTCCGTATTTTATGCAACACAAGAAAATTAACACGCTGGAAGCGATCGATGTGTACTCGTTCGGGCATGTTCTCCACGAGATGACATTCGGTGCTCCACTGCACGAGAGCGTCGTCGAACAGCTTCCGCAGCAGGACTGTCCGACGCATTTAAGGTCCGTGATCGAGTCTATACTATCTCCAGAGGGATGCAAAGTTGGCGTACCCACCATTGACTCGCTGCTGATGCATCCGTTCTTCTCTTCGGTGATCCTGACTTTGGAGGCCGGCGACAGGGCGCATCTCAAATTTCCCAACACCGCGAAGGATCATTTGAAGGTGATCAGCACCCAGTTAGAGGATAGATTGAGGGAGGAACAGAAGATCATGAGGAATCAGAAACGGCTGGTTCGTGCACAGGAGAAGATGAGCTCGGAGGAGGAGAAGAAGAAGCAACGACATAAGTTTAAGCAGGAACAGAAACAAGCCAGGGAGAAGGTAGAGTGATCCAATCGATGTCAGATTAAATGATAATCGTGTATTGTTTAGATGCGCCAAAGAACAATCGAGGAAAAGGATCCAAAAGTCAATGGAATTGGCGGAGATAGATCGGAAAGCGTGTCTAATACTAGTACCGCTAATTCTATCGATACTGCTACACCGCCTTCAATGTCGAGTAAGTCTTTAATATACTTTAATTAAATGCAGAAAAAAAAATGGAATTTGATCTCACACCAGTTTTGTATAATACTTCCGTTGCAATCAATTACTATATGATCAAAACTTTTGAAATTTAACTAACGATTTTTCAATATGTTTAGTTTAATTGCAGGCAGAACGACTGCGGTAATTAACATCACATGTAACGTGTGTATGCAATAAATGTGTTTTATAACTGCAGGTTCTTCGGTGCCATCTCCACCTCCGCCGCCGCCTCCTCCTCCAGCTATGACCGCTCCTCTTCTTCCGGCTACAACAGCTGCGGTGCAAAACGGTGGAACGGCATTATCTAATGGCGCTACACCTCAAGCTAAAGACCGATCGGCTCTTCTAGGAGCGATTTGCAGTTTCAATAAAACTGCGTTACGCAAAACCAAAGATAAGTAGGACTTTAAAAAGAAAGGTGAGTTCAGAGAGAAAGAGGAAATGTTTTTAATTGAATCGACTTTAAACGCGCTTTCAAGGGAGGGAATGTATTGAATTCGCTCCCTAAAATCGCAGTTCGATAGAGTACATTAAAATTTTCAAGAATAATAATATTTAAACAATCTCCATAAGCTGCGAACGTTTTTATTAACATTATTGTTTTACACATTTTAGAAATGTATTGTGATATTAACGACATTTTATGTTATTATATTATATAAATCGCTTTGTTTATTTTATATTTTATTCTGTTTTAATCTTTAAGCTTTTTGTTTCACTCAGTATTCTGTTGGTTATTAACAATGTTTCTTACATATATATATATATATTTTATGGCATTCCTAAAAACATTTTTTTTCCTATCTTACTAATAATGAATAGTTGTTGTGTTAGTAATTGTGTAGTAATCGAGCTTTTGTAATAATGTTCTATTGTGTTTTATCGCGTTAAATTGATGGACGATTCCAATTGCTCATTGTGCTCACGTAATTGCGTTTTCTGTTAGAGTAATAAAATATACTTGCACGATTTCTATGTATCTATCTATGTGTGTATGTATGTTGCGTTCGAAAGCTATCAAAAGAAGATAAAAGAAACACAAACAAACGATTGGGTCCATAAAACTATTCTCTGCATAGTTTGTTATTCAAGTGATGAGTGTACCTGTGCGCCTTTCCATTACATTAACAGGCATTTCAAATTACCTGTTATAGATTTATATTTCCATGTTAGATGTCCATTCCTCTTATTTCCTCCTCGTAACTGTTAGCATATTACAAATGCTAGTCAACAAAAATATTTAAAAAAAAAAGATTCTAAGCGAAATCTTCAATCGCTCAATTCTCCTCCTCTCCCATCGACAATTATTCATGTAATTGAATGATATTACGGACGTATTTTACATCATTTCCTTATTGAATACTAATTTTATCAGAATGTCGTTCTATCCGATTTGCCTACACAATTATACCCATTTTGATGAAAGATCCACTGAATGTTTTATGTAAATACGTAATTATGTAAGCAGCCATTTCGTGTAACACATTCTAATGATGAATAGAATAAAAATGATTTATAACACACAATGTAATTTCTTTTTATCATCCTTACTATTTCAATTCTCTTAATCAATCATTTGTCTATGATTTTAGGTTCAATCAATAAATTTCACAAGTATTGTAAAAAATGTATCATTATTAAAAGTTCAAAATGAAATCTTCGAAACAATAGAAATTGAGGAAAAAAATAAAATATGGCAGATCAGTAATCTTATATAATAAATAGGAGTTTTCTGAAATTTGAAGAGGTATAGTTAGAAATTGGAACAAATTTTTATTAAATTTACTTTTCTTAAAGGTAACACAAACATACAAAGACAGAAAAAACATACATGTTTATCATCCTTACTATTTCAATTATCTTAATTAATCATTTGTCGATGATTTTAGGTTCAATCAATAAATTTCCCAAGTATTGTAAAAAATGTATCATTATTAAAAGTTCAAAATGAAATCTTCGAAACAATAGAAATTGAGGAAAAAATAAAATATGGCAGATAACTAATCTTATATAATAAATAGGAGTTTTCTGGAATTTGAAGAGGTATAGTCAGAAATTGGAACAAATTTTTATTAAATTTACTTTTCTTAAAGGTAACACAATAAATAATATAATAATAATGAGTTACGCAATAAGTTTTATTGCTCATTTACAAGTTTTGAATAAGATGATATATTCCGGATAGAATACATCATCATCATACTTGACAGTGACAGCGCCATTATCTCTGATTGTTGTATCACAATCATAATCAGGACAAATGGTGTAACCGTCGCCGACGTTGGCTTTGGAGAATAAAACTTTGCACAAAATTATACACTTGAGTTTATCTTTTTGGTTGCAGTAATTCAATGAATACGTTATTTGCTTCGAGAAGGAAACACCTTTACCGAATCGTCCGCGTTTGCACAATCTGTAGTCAAAGTTCTTTTCGCAAATTGAATCGACGTTTTTCTTCGCCGTCCCATGATACAGATTCAATTCCAGGGTGTTCTTCATCGTCCGCAATTGTTCCTTTTTCTTCAACTCGTACAGCACCTTCAAATAGGGATTGTTCACCTTGTATACACGATTCAATTCGAGCCAAGAAAATTGCAACACGCAATTCTTATAAGGTTCGACATCCTCGATTTGAGATTTTAATTCGACATATTTCGGGTCCCATTCTTTAAGCTTGCACAGATCTGTATTTAATTTTCTTATGTGCATCTTTGTTATAGACAGGTGCAAGTTCTTTATGCATGATGGATTATATTCAACAACTTCAATATATTCTTTGTTTACTGTTGCTGCTGTTTGGTTTTTCGACGTTTTTCCTCGCCGTGGCATGATGCAGATTCAATTAACTTATTTCAGATAAGCACAAATAACACAATCTAATTGGACGGGAACAAACTGAAGCGTTCAAGTCTGCATACTATTTATATAAATCGTTTTACATAGACAGGGGATTCCCCGCAATGGAGCGCAGATTTGCGTATGTCAAATGATTTTGTTGAAAGTGTTTCGGGATTTTTCTATATATTTGTGCAGACATTATTCAATACCACTGTACTAGCATAATGTGTAATGTGATGAACTTAATTATGTGAAAAGTATTTTTGAAGCCGCACATTTAATGTAGAAACGGTTGCATGACAAAACAGAACAGCGATAAAACAAAACACGGCAAAAAAAGTACTGTGACTAAACAGAACATCGGAAAAATAATTATTAAAGTTCAAGCAATATAGATGATAAATATTGAATATAACATTCATTATACATTTATGAATGTAGATATATTATCTATATAACTTTAATATTTTTCCGATGTTCTGATTTGTCATTTTTGTTTTTCTTTAGCGTGTTCTTTGTGCAGTCTTGCCTTTTTCGGTCACCGTAGAAACACGCATTTTGCTAAGTTGGTAAGATTGTCAATCAGATTATACATTTAGAGTGATTTAGAGAATCCCCTATTTTTATATGTATTGCGTCGAATTCTATGAATACCAAATAATAAAAATTTAAAAAAATAATTTTCTATTAATAATTGTAAAAATAATTTATTTCAAACACACAAAGTAGTATTGATCGCAACATTTTTACTGTCGTGTCCCAGGGATGGAATTCGTTGTGGAGTCTCAGTAGTTGGGAATTAAATAATTCAATTGGTTTACAACAAGTTTATTATAACAATTGGTACTCTTGGGGTCCTTTCCAAGACAATGTAGATACTTTGATAGGTTGACTAAGACTAATTCTAAATACCTATTCTACTTACAAAGATAATTCTTATTAATACGGGGTGGGAAAATCCTATGCATTTGTTGCATTATATGAAAAAGATGATCGATTACGATTGTACGTGTAACGATCATTATGTGTTTACAATAAGACATACATGTTCAATTTAAACAATTATACAATAATTAGTTACGCAATAAGTTTTATTGCTCATTTGTAAGTTTTAAATAAGATGATATATTCAGGATAGAATACATCATCATCATACTTCACAGTGACAGCGCCATTATCTCTGATTGTCGTATCACAATTATAATCAGGGTAGATGGTGTTACCGTCGCCGACGTTGGCTTTGGAGAATAAAACTTTGCACAAAATTATACACTTGAGATCGTCCTTTTGCTTGCAGTAACTCAATGAATACGTTATTTGCTTCGAGAAGGAAACGCCTTTACCGAATCGTCCGCGTTTGCACAATCTGTAATCAAAGTTCTTTTCGCAAATTGAATCGACGTTCTTCCTCGCCGTCCCATGATACAGATTCAATTCCCGGGTGTTCTTCATCGTCCGCAATTGTTCCTTTTTCTTCAACTCGTACAGCATCTTCAAATAGGGATTGTTCACCTTGTATACACGATGCAATTCGAGCCAAGAAAATTGCAACACGCAATTCCTATGATGTTTGACATTCTCGATTTGAGATTTTATTTCAAAATATTTCGGGTCCCATTGTTCAAGCTCGTAGATATTTCTATTAGAATATCTAAAGTCCATGTCGGTTAGCGACAGGTGCAAGTCTTCTATTAATGATGGATTATATTGCACAATTTTAATATTTGGTGGCTTTGGTGGTGCTGTTTGGTTTCTCCTAATATTAGACACATTTCTCGGTTGTACTCCGGCTAGATATACTCTTTTAAGATATTCGGGTGAATTGTACTCGGGCCAAACTTGTGGTCTTGGTTCTCTAGGGTAAGTTACAGGTAGGTTAGGGTGGGTTACAGTGCCTTCATTATTCGATGATCGATTATCACTACTAAATAAACCACCCATATTGAACTTATTTCTATAAGCCTGTAGTCTCACTAATAACACTAGCCGATTGGAAGGGAACTAACAGAAGAAGCCTACTATTTATATAAATGGTTTTACACACACAGGGGATTCCCCGAAATAGCTGAGTTGGTAGCAATGTTAGCAAAGTTTCCTGTATGCAAGTATGCAACTTAGCTCGCACAACGGGGTGCATATAGCCAATCAATGCCATATTAAATAAGATTAAACATCAAAAACAAAACATATATTAACTCTTCACCAACCGGGACCCGGCGATTCTTTTCACAATGTGGAAGATCTTGGATAGGTAGCTCAAATATTATGTGAATTGTTATAAAAGTTAAGATATACAAAATATCCAACAAACCGATAAAAATAATTAAATATATAAAAATAATCAACTTACATCACATATTCAAACAACACAACCTGATTTTTTTATAAACTTTAAAATGACTCTGTAGATATTGCAATACTTCTATTGAGGTTCGGAGATTTACATTATTTGCTATCAATTCCTTCAACTCGTATGTATGTATACTATTATTTGGGCATTCGAAAAATATATGATTTGTAGTGGCTATCATACCGCAAACACTGCTTTTTCGAACGTTATTATTTCAATTTTTCAAATTTGAACGCGTATTACAGCAACAGGGATAAGAGCACAGGAATGAATCTATACTTGTTGGATTCTCAAAACATTCAGTTTTCATATGCATCTTTTGAATTCATTGTACGTATTATAGTTTTCGAGAAAATCAATGAAATGTGAAAACACTGCTTTTTCAAGCATTTTTTCAACTTTAAAAGCGAATTACAGCCAAACGGATAAAACCACAGTAATATATGACTACTTGCTAGATTCCCCAAACATTCAGCTTTCATATGCATCTTTTGGATTCATTCTACGTATTATAGTTTTCGAGACAATCAATGAAAACACTGCTTTTTCGAACGTTTCAATTTTTCAAATACGAAAGTTTCTTTTCATTTAGGGAAAATCCGGATTGATGTTAGGTGCTTCAGGTGTCTTAAACTGGGCTGGAACGTCAATGATATACGAAAAAAACGGCGACAAGTATGGAAGGATCCGAATAGTCGACCCGTACCAATTGGACGATTTCACTCAGAACGCTTTATATGGTCAGTTTATTTATTTTCTTAATACGCATTTATAAAACAGACGTTTCTCGCAGGTTACAGCGTCACTTCAGGAAATTATTTCGACAAGACGAAAGTGCTTTACACGATGTCTTCAACAACAGCAAACAAATATTTCGGAGGCGTAATTAATTTCAATCTCAGAATAAAGCCATTCAACAATTAATTATTTGATTCTTTCAGGTGATGATATTTGATTTTCCAATCATTGGTTCGTTGGTGTCCGCTGATGTTAAATATGCTAAGCGAGGAAGTCAGATGGGGGAATGTTTTGGTGCATCTTTATCTTCCGGGGATTTGAATGGCGATGGCTACAGTGACTTGATCATAGGAGCGCCTCACTACAAGCGATCGTTATACAGTGAGGGCAAAGTTTACGTTCTTTATGGTAACAAAATGGTAAACACAATATTTCATACATCAATACAATGTATAACAGTATACAATTTAATCAAAACTAGGTATTATTGTAATTGTTCGTATTGTTATCAGATAATTTCGAAAGTCTCGACAAATTCTTAGAAAAAACACATAAATTGAGTGAAGATTTTTTGAAATTACTTTGAATTGACGAAATACATTGCGAACTTTATTAAACTTTCAATAAAGCAAATAAGGAGAGACGTTTTGCGAACAAACATTGATCTTTCACTGTATAAATTATAACTCAATAATATGTCAATTGTGGACCAAAAATCAACACGATTGAATAAGAAATTGTGTGAAAATAACATATTTTTTTTTTATTAAATTTAGGGACCTTTCCAAAATACTGAGACCGTTTTATATGGAAAATCAGCTGGAAGTCTGTTCGGTCTGGCCGTTGCTTATTTATCCGATTTTGATCGTGACGGATTCGGGGGTAAGAATATTATTACGTTACCACATTTTACGGTTGTTTAACTATAGTTATTTTCTATTACAATAACTTTTGCACTAAAAATGTGGAGTGATATTCATATTAAATATTGATATAATTTCTAAACAGATTTGGTCGTTGGTGCACCGTACGAGGATGGAGCTGGTTCTATTTACATATATAAGGGAAGTTCGAACGGAATTGTAACGGAACCATCACAAATAATAACAGGAAAGAAATGGTCTTTGAGAGGTTTCGGAATAAGTTTCTCCAAATTGACCGACATCGACGGAAACTCTTATGGAGGCAAGTTGCGTTTATTTATTGAATTCATTAATGTATTCATTATCTCAATCACAAATTATTGAAGTTCTTTGATTGTTTGACATTAACTCAAATATTAAGTTTAATGTCAACACAATTTTCTTTCGATCGACCAACAAATCTCAATATTTTGTTCTAATTGTCTAATCTTTTCAATAAATATCAAATGATTGTATAACTTAAATATATTTCCTAAACGAATTTTCATTCAATATCTCAACTTTGTCAAAAATTTCGTCTTTTAATTTGACTTAAAAAAATACGTAAATACTTTCTGAACATCCAAAAATTTCAGATTTGGCGGTTGGTTCCTTCATTTCCGGAAACGCGTTGATTTTGAGGGCACGTCCGGTGGTGCATCTTCGCCAATTGGTAACGGTTTTCGGCAACAAGTTTCAACTTTCAACTACAGATCTTCAGCTCTGCCTGTGGTACGAAGGCACCATACCGGATTCGATAAGTACGAAAAGCGATACGTAAAACTTTTCTCTCGATAATCTTTGAGACTTTTCAGACGTCAGCAGAACGTTTATAATCGATGAAAATGAAAAGAGAGTCCGCATTCCTGGACCTGAAGTGGTTAAGACTGTGACGCTGCTCAGAGGAGAGCGATCCTGCACAAATTACACGGCAATTGGCAACGTGAAAACTGTTACTAATCCTGTGGTAATTCGCGTCAAGCAGGAACTGGTGGAGATGGCCCCCGCAGAACCTTACATCGTTGGAACAACAAAGTCTGATTCGTTCTGCAGAACGTGCCCGATTGCTACGAAACATGTCAGCTACGAGTTGATTGCACCATTCACATTGGAGTGCGAAAACGATGATCGTTGCATTTCCAATTTGCAGTTCGACGTCTTCTTCAAAGGATTAAGGTAATTGCTTCATCGCTTAATTTGAGATTAAAAAAAATAAAATGTATGTTTGCAGTGAAAATTACGTGATCGGTTCACAAAAGTACGTGGAGTTGGTGGTGCGCGTGAAAAATCTGGGCGAAAAGGCTTACATCACAGGATTGACCATAGATTTACCCTCGTACTTGCCGTTGAAGTATACTCCAACTATATGCAACGAGCAGAACTCCTCGGTTTATTGCTCGATCGGAAATCCGGCGCTGAATGAAGTCAAAGAATTTTCGCTCGAACTTAACACGGAAGACATCAATAACGATTATAATTCGATTCCCAACGAGATTCAAGTCAATGTTTCCGTGAGTACAAGCAGCGAAAATTTGAATCCCGTAAAATGGAAAGTGTCTAAATTGAAAATGATCCGCGAAGCAGACGTGTATTTGGAAGGGTAACTGCTTTAACACAAAAAATAAACAATGTCTTTAATTTCACTATTTGCAGAAAGTCCGATCAGCAATCGTATTCTTATGGAAACGTCAGTGTGGGAAAGTCCATTTTCTCGCAAACATATAAGGTAAATATACGAAACAAAACTAACAGAAATTAATTAAAAACATCGATTATTTAGATTCGCAAAGACGGTAGGACTTTGGTGGATAAAGTGACGTTCGACGTTTTCATACCGGTGTCGTTGAAGTCGGAGGAAAGTGAGCACCAAAAAAATGACAGCACGTTCTTGAAGATGCATTCTGCTGTTGTGGTGATGTCGAGGCAATCGTTTATGTGCAAGAACTTGACGGAAGTGGAGTTCGTGGCGAGTGCAGACGATGTGGAGAACTTGGATGATAGCGACCAATTTGTTGATACCGTTCAAGCTGTGTCTACCCCAATGCTGCTCAGAAGGAAGCGACAGGCGACTGAGGTCGTACAGGAAATGGATGGAAAGGATGATTCGAAAGAATACGCAATAAGTTGCACGAAATACAACTGCGCGCGTTTCCAATGCATTGCTGGACCATTCAAAAGCAGTCAAAGCGTTGCTCTGATCAAAGTCAAAGGTTTATTTAACATAAATCCGTTTGTTGGTAAGTAACAAGACATAAATTAAATCCTCTATTTACACAAAGAAAATCAATTTTTTGTAATGTTTGGTAGTTGGTTTATTTTTGTTTAAAAACTTTTGGAAAAAATGAGTTAATGGTAATTTTATTAAGATATAGATATCCTCTTTTTATATTTATAATCATACATCCAATGGAGCACGATTTCTTGATAAAGTAATCAAAATAATTTCACAATGAAATAAGTCCATTTCTAATAATCATTGTTTAAAACCAACTTTCTTATTGCAATGGTTTTTGTGTCGTAATGTCCCGGGGTTAAGAAATCCTTGGACACCGTGGATTATCTCGTAAATCCGTTTGTTGGTAAGTAGTAACAAGACATAAATTAAATCCTCTATTTACACAAAGAAAATCAATTTTTTGTAATGTTTAGTAGTTGGTTTATTTT
>NW_017095585.1:20724-22559 GCF_001412225.1 Nicrophorus vespilloides
GGAGCACGATTTCTTGATAAAGTAATCAAAATAATTTCACTATGAAATAAGTCCATTTCTAATAATCATTGTTTAAAACCAACTTTCTAATTGCAATGGTTTTTGTGTCGTGTCCCGGGGTTAAGAAATCCTTGGACACCGTGGATTATCTCGTAAATCCGTTGGTTGGTAAGTAGTAACAAGACATAAATTAAATCCTTTATTTACACAAAGAAAATAAATTATTGAAGTGTAAGCGGATTCAATGATAATGACAAAGCTACAAATTAAAATTTTGTAATGTTTAGTAGTTGGTTTGTTTTTGTTTAAAAACTTTTGGAAAAAATGAGTTAATGGTAATTATATTAAGATATAGATATCCTCTTTTTATATTTATAATCATACATTCAATGGAGCACGATTTCTTGATAAAGTAATCAAAATAATTTCACTATGAAATAAGTCCATTTCTAATAATCATTGTTTAAAACCGACTTTCTAATTGCAATGGTTATTGTGTCGTATTGTCCCGGGACACCGTGGATTATCTCGTAATATAAAATAAAATCTCGAAATTATAAAATGGCTCAAAATATGTTAAATTGGTTTTAAAAGTGATGAAACACACACCATTTTTTACTAAACTAGTATGGAAAAAAATACTCCAATTAACAATGTCCAGGAAAGAGGAATTATAGTTTAATTTGATTGGTATGTTAAATTATGAATCTTGATGTTGATTCATTTGACGTAATTGTCTGATTCAGTTGTCTAGAAATTTGTTTTGTCTACAAATTTTGGAATTTCTGGCCTCCTAAAAAGTGGAAGTAATTTTTATATGGAAAACAAGAGAGACCCAAAATTACTATGTTTCCACTGTACATAACGTCAAGACCTATAACAAGAGAAAAATTATGAGTTTACCACCTATTTACCATTAATACTTCTCTATGCTAACTGTAAAAGAGAAATAACTTTATATTTTACACTTGTTTATTTATATCTTATTTTTCTAAAATAACTTAAATTAATTCTTAATAAACTTCATTATTCGTGTATTTACATGTCCTCATTTTAATTATTATTTTTATATTAAAAAAATCCATTTCAGTATGAATTTAAATTTCCTCTTGTCTTTACTTCTTCCATCTGGAGCTGAAAAATCGTTTATTTTCTTTATTAATGATTATTGCATAATAAAAATGTAACAGGTTTATAGTGTTAAAACTTGATTTGATTAACATTTTCCAACATTTTTAAATATCTCAATAACTGAAAAAATTGATTTATAATAATTGTATATTACGACGCAGTTTGGTATGACCAAATATTTATGTTTCATATCACGATTAATGTATCAAAACTTAGAACAAACATTATTTTTATTTATATATAAAAATATTTCAGATTCTTCATTCTCAGAAAAGGATAAATTCATATTGATGACCGATGCCTCTGTGAAAATAGACTTTGAACAAATCGGCGATAAGTATGAGTTTTTTTTTTAAATTAATTCCTAATTACAAAATTAATAATAATATTTTTTTTTATATTAGAGATGATAGCGTAAATATTAAAACGCTTTTCTACGGCGAAGCATCGGTTCATCGCGTTGCCTTGTGGGTTTACATATTGTCCATTGCTCTTGGTCTTCTGCTGCTGCTTTTAATCATTTTCGGTCTGACGAAGTGCGGGTTCTTCAATCGCAAAAAGAAAATGGAGCTCGAGGAACTGAAGAAAGCCGAGGTATGTTATAATTTTGAGATTCCATGTAGAATCTTAATCATCATAATCTAAACTTTAACATGTTGAACATTGTAGAAAAGTATGTTAATTTTATTTTTTAAATATTCATT
>NW_017095586.1:0-26653 GCF_001412225.1 Nicrophorus vespilloides
TTATTTCAATTGTCAAAGTTTATTATGAATAATTCAATGAAATCAAATACAATAAATAACAA
Source organism: Nicrophorus vespilloides (assembly GCF_001412225.1). Taxonomy (NCBI): domain Eukaryota; kingdom Metazoa; phylum Arthropoda; class Insecta; order Coleoptera; family Silphidae; genus Nicrophorus; species Nicrophorus vespilloides. The sequence goes on from NW_017095586.1 coordinate 63, forward strand.
CAATTAATAATCTCAACATAATACAAAAATGAATAAAATAATTATAATGAAACACTATGAGCTATTCCGCGAAGATAACTCATTAATGTTCTGTTTTGGCGGTCATATATAATAAAAGACACTGTCGGGATTTCGATACAGTCGGGATTTTGATACAGTCGAGATTTCGATATAGTCGGGATTATGGTTGTTGGGATTATGGTTGTCGGGATTTTGATATAGTCGGGATTTCGATTGCCACCGGTTGAGATCCACTATCGTGGACCCCCATTTTCGTTTCATAGACCCCCAAATTTTTTTTTCGCTGACGGAAACCCCTTGCAGGTTGTTATAGACCACTGGGGGTCGATATAGACCACTTTGGGAATCACTGATTTAGACGAATAAAATTCTCATTTTATAACAAAAAGTATAGAACAAAAGCAAACTTTACATGATTTTATATTGTATGTAAAGAAAGTAATTAAAAGTAAATAAGTAACTTTCTACTAAATTCGATTCGTACTCATATATTTTTTTAATAATCTTAATTGCATTTGAAAACATGTCAAATTGCTGGTATAAAAGTGGGCCCTTTTTGATTTTTTTTAACTTTTGCAGATGATCGGCGGATATATTCGCCCTATTATTTACACAAGGCACTATTAGTTTTTTTTTCATACAGATACGTAAAAGCTTTGACGTTATTTCTGTAGAGGCGCTATGTTTATTATCGAAATACATAATAATTAATACTCAGCAGTTTCGTAAAAATTAGTTGAAAATGCGAGCTTGGAAAAACTCGGTCCGGAAAGGATTGAAATAAAAAATGTATTTAGTTGGATAATTAGGTAATTATTTTGAATGACTATTTACTATTAGTATATAAGGATACAATAGTTGTTGGTAGTTTATTCGTGGCATTAAAATTTCAATTTGAAGAAGTGGCATGGAAGATTCTTACTTTCCGGATGTCGTTTAAAATTCGCAAGGAAGTATTTGCTAATGTACGTCCTGAGGAGCTTTCAGTTACAATTCAGAGGGAGGAAGAAATGCGTGCGATAAATGAAGGTGAATGCATTCAGGAAGTAAATTACAATGAGCTAGAAAGGAGGCTGGGAGCGAGTTTAGAACAGCCTCCGGGGACTAATCCGGCGGCTTTTTGCTTCCAAAAGCAGGCCAATTAATAATAAAAAAACCAAGGGCGAACGAAAGGAGGGCAGGGATTATCAAAATCATAATAAGATATTAATGAGCGGACGAATGTGATTTGTAAAATTATAAAGAAGATGAACAAAAGAAGCGCAGAATAAGGGAGAAAAGAAAAGGAGATGGTCTTAAAGAAATATGTTTCCTATCGAAGGGAAAGTTCTGCGAAAAGTTTAAGCGATTCGTGTATAGTGCGACGGCGAAAGGATGATGAAAAAATAAAAATAAAAAAAAACGAAAAGAAGAAGCAGAAAAGAACGGTAACATAGAGGTTTTAGGAGGAAACTTTCTGGAGATTACATAAATATTAATTTGAACAAAGGGGTACGCCTCATGAGAAATATGATGCTTAGACGTCTGGTTGGTAATTTATTTATGAACGCACCAATAAAACACAAACACACGAGATACGGCATAAACACAAACACAGACGCACCCATATAAATCCAACCAGCACAGTTCTCCCTTTGTGTCGAGCGCTCGTATCATTTCGGTTTGTCCTGTTTAATATTGTATACATATTATTGCATTCATGATGCTTATTCATGCAAACTACATATTTAAAGTATTTGATCAAATATACAATCCGATATTTACCACTAAATATTCTGTAATTAGATTAATTTAATATAACAATGAAAAATGTTTATAAAATTATCTAACTAAATAAAGTAGTCAGTTTCAATTTGTAATAAAAAGAGATTATTCTGTCTTTTATTAGAAGTATGGAATCCAAATGAATGTAGCGGATATCCAATTAAAACCGGTGACGAATTTTATTTGGAAATCGGAGGCACAGACATGCGGAACACGCATCGACCAGATCCGATGAGCCCAATTTTCGCTACCAAGTAACTGTCGGTTTCCAATCAAGCCGGATTACGACTTTAACACGTCCAATTATCGTCAAACAATTCAAATTTATTTAAATTTTATCCAGACGCGCGAACGCTCAGACTAAATTTCACGTTTCAACTGAACGAAACCGAATTGAACGGGAGACTCGTAAAGCTTTTAGTGGACTGCTCGAAAACTAATTGCTAGATGACATTCTTATGCTACATCAAAGTTACGAAAAACCTAATTACATTTATTGATAATCGTAAGGTAAAAAACATAATTTGCATGTGCATGTTCTTGACAGGTAAATATTTCCTTATAAACAGTTGTCGTTAATTGGTTTACTTTATATAATTCTAATGAGTTTGTAAGTTTTTTTAGATCTACAAAATCAAAAGAAAATATCACTTTTTGTCTCTTTTATTGCATGTAATTTCTTTACAAATTAAATAACAATTTTCAACCGAAAATAGTTTATTTCTTTTATATTTTTATTGCAAAATGAGTTAAATTAATTTTCCTCAGACTATTTGTAATTAGTCTATAAATTTATTAAGCAAAATATAATATTTGTCAAAATTTTAATAAATATTTTATGGACTAAATCGATTCGTGAAAGTACATGTTTCGATCATGTTGCGTGGAACGACATACATGTTTTACAAGCAAATCAGATCAATTCCGGAAGAGAAATCGTGTGCAGGGATTTGATTCCCACTTTCATATTTCTCGTCCCACTATATTCTCTCTCCTCTTTTTTTTTGTCAACCCAGAAATGGACAAAAAGCCATGCGGATTGGTTTTATTGTGTCTCACTTATGGCCATCAAATGCACCATTTCTTTCGTGTCTCTACCCACAATCAGACACGATCAATGTTTACAGTTTTTTGGGGGTCGGCGCTCTTTATTTTTCCGTATCATTGAGTCCACGATCCATCTTCTCCGCAGCGCACGTTCCTCCATAAATTATGTCTTAGCATACTTCCTTCTTTTCTCCACGCCGATGCGAGTTTATTATATTGAAAAATCGCCATATTCAATATAATATTATAGAAAATGGATTTATACATAGCCAGAAAAGTGAAACTGATTTCATTTTCGTTTTTTTTTGGTAACGTCGATTTTTTTAAAATTCTGGTAGTAAAACAAACCAAAATGTATATCTCTGTTTTGAATTTAACACAAATGATAGTAACATTTGATAAAAAACATGCATTATTCTGAAATAAGAAAAAACCCTCTTTAGATCTTATATATATAAAAACATATGTTTTTTTATGTAATATTATAGAAAATGGAAATATTCTTGTTTCCACTTGACGGTCCCATAATATTGTCACTCACGACTTGCGTGTAACGTCAGTTATTGTGCATCCCCCGTGAAATCCAAATAAATTAAGTTACGATATTGGAGAAACGAAATTTCATAATCAAGGGGTCCTACAAGTTATCTTCCCTCGCTTTTTTTTTCTAACACACTCTCTTTCGCCCTGTTTCTTTCTCCTCTCATCTTCTTCCATTGAATCCCCAATGGGATTTCCTGATAAAAAGGTCAGATTTGAAAATGGAAATCGAAATCTCTGCCTTTCGTATTTTTATATAACTTGTGTCACATTTTCAAAATTAAACTTTTTTTTTTGTACGAGAACAAAAATAAGTACATGATATAAATAAATTTGTAAAAAAAATAAATATATATCATCATTTTGGAAATTTTAGTAATCTGTTTGAAGCAGTTTTCTTCAACTTTTTTTTATATCTGATGATGATGATTTTAATAAGATAGAATTAGCTAATATAGACAGTATTAAGACCATAGACTGAAGAATACTGGTATTCTCAAGTTAACTTTAGAGTTTTATTTCTCAGATTTTGAAACTAGATTTGATAATTATAGGCAACAAGAGTTGATTTAATTAATGTTTCTTCATTCATGATCAATATCAAAAACATTTGCTGCATGTTGTTAACTAAATTTATTAGCATCGCTTCTGATCGTAGCTTTTGTACTTATCCTTGTCTCTAAAATTACAGAAGAAGCTTACGAGAACAAAAATAAGTACAAGATTTCAATAAATTTGTAAAAAAAAAAGATATATTAATTTTGGAAATTTTAGTAATCTGTTTCCAACAGTTTTCTTGAACTTTTTTATATCTGTGGATCGGCGAAACTGTGAGATTGCATGATTATTTTAATAAGATATGTTAACAACAATTAACAAATATAGACAATATTAAGACCATAGATTGAAGAAACTAAATTTGAGAATTATAGGCAACAAGAGTTGATTTGATTAATGTTTCTTCATTCATGATCAATACCAAAAGCAACTACTAAATTTATTACCATCGCTCCTTATCGTAGCTTTTGTACTAATCCTTGTCTCTAAAATTCCAAAGAAGCTTCTCTATTGTTCTAAATCCAAATTAATTGTAAATTCAAAGATTGAATCTTTATATTCTTTCAGTACATGTTCGTTCTTAGAAGTTTGAAATGGTTTTTACTATTTTCTTGATGTTGAATTAATTTAGATTCTATCATCAAAAGCATTAGAACAAATTACTGTATAAAGTATAAGTAAAGTAGTTTCATTTAACATTTTTTTAACTAACGAATGTTACATTCTGCGATGTAAATGAATGAACGAAAAACTATGTTGCCAATTGATTACTGTACGGAAAAATAAAATCTTAATTAGTTGAAACAATTTCATATTGTATATTGTTTTGTGAGCAAATTCAATCAGGATTGATTATTTATTTGTTACCATATAAATTACGGATAACAAATTGTAAAGTGAAACATCCAAACTTTATCATATTTCAGCACATAACTTTAACAGTTACGGCTTTCTCGTCTTCGTTTTTAGAAGTTTAAATCAGGAAAATATTGATTTCATTTGGTTTTTATTATTATTTTTTGTTGAATTAATTTAGTTTCTATCATCAAAAGCATTATAACAAATTATTGTATAATTTCACTAAAACTTTTCTCATTTAACTTTTTTTTAGCATAATTATTCAAAATCTTAATGAATTGAAACAATTATATATATATTGTTTTGTGAGCAGATGCAATCAGGATTGATTATTTATTTGTTACCATATAAATTACGGATAATAAATTGTAAAGCGAAACATCCAAACTTTATCATATTTCAGAACATAACTTTAACAGTTACGGTTATACCGCTTTCTCGTCTTCGTTTTTACTAGTTTGAATCGGCAAAATATTGATTTCATTTGGTTTTTATTATTATTTTTTGTTCAATTAACTTAGTTTCTATCATCAAAAGCATTATAACAAATTATTGTATAATGTATAATTTCACTAAAAATTTTCTCATTTAACATTTTTTTAGCATAATTTTTCAAAACCTTAATGAATTGAAACAATTTTATATTGTTTTTGTAAGCAGATGCAATCAGGATTGATTATTATTTTTTTTTGTTACCATATAAATTACTGGTTATATTCAATTATATAAAAAAAAAATCCGCGCGACCGATAAAAATGTCTTTGAGCCAATATCACGCGGCATGAACACGGGACGTTAACATGCACACATTAATAATCACAGATGCCTGATTGGATAAGGTGTGCTTATTATTTAAACAAGGTTTCCCCGCGGCGACAAATTGTACACATGTAATAACAAATTCGATTCGACGTCGCGGAAACGAACAACCAGTGAGAGCGAAGGAAAAAAAAAGGAATTAAGAAAATATAGAGTGGACGAAAAGAAAGCCTTATAGTTCCGGCGAGGAAGTGTCGGAAAATTAATATGAAGGAAACGATGGTCGGCGGGCGTTATTTGTTTTGGCTAAGGAAGGTATCCCAGTGTGTTTACATTTCGTTCCAAGCCTATACATCACTCACATAACGAACGTTCGACTTACATCGCACACACATGAACATACACACGTAGCAGCAATTACTTAGCGCCGGCCAGATGTTATGATACTTTAATTGATATTAATCACCCTTTTTCTTTGTAAATACAAGGGGATGGAGTAGGAAAAACGAAGAAACTTTAATTATCTTGATTAATCATTTTTTAAATAATTTAAGCGGGCGGACGTTCGTATATCCATATCCAGCCACCGCCGACGACGACGCCACCGCCGCCAACCACTTTTCAAACTTCCTGCATAATTTATTAATCCACTCTATGCTACGTTACTAAATAATTACCGGCTCTTGACTTATTGAACAAATAAATTACGCGTGCGTGACATTAAAATAATTACACACATCTTGCTGCGGTTTCATGAAAATCTAACGGCGCCTGTGTCGCCACCGCCTCCGTAGTCGCCGCCACCGCAACAACACGTTCCGGCTTTATTTATTTAAAAAAAAAATATTTATATGGTCATCCCTTCGGTCCCAAAGGTTTTCCATCTGATACGGTAAGCTGATAAGCCGCTGTCCTGTTAGGGGAGGAAGAAAAATTGTCATGCAAAACTCGGGAGCCGGGACATCAAACACCATTCATCATTTCATAGACAACTGACTTCACACACATCAGACGTATTTCGATTATGCTGAGAAGCGAAGAGAAAAAAAAAATATCGACATATTATTATATATTTATGATAATTCATACATAGTCCCTAACTTGAAAAATATGTAATTTGTGAAGTTTTATAATTCGTTTCTCCCATCAATGAATAATATACTTTATATTTATGAGCAATTTATTTGTTAAATTAATATACTTCACGAATTATTGCAGTGTCTCCGACGTTTTTCGTTTTAATTTAGAAACAATTTATTTTCTTTCAATTTCATTTGTAAGGGGGGCTGGGAAAAAGTACAAGACTTACTGCCGCAGACTAAACCTTAAGATTAAATCTAATTTATAAGACAAAGCGGTGTCCTGGAAGCACCGTAAACGATATCCCGAAGCGGAGAGACACAAGTGAGAGATTGTAAATTGCTACTTCCAAGGATAGTCTCGTCCCTGTAAGCCTTTTAGCTTCGCTTTATATGCGATGCGTCATAAGTTGGTTTCGTCCTCGATGAAATCCGAACAGAATGAAATTACGACATTGAAAAATCAGATTTCAAGTGGATGGAGCGGCGCAGGCCTACGAGCGATCCTGCTTTCGGGTTTTATTGCATTTCGAGTGATATCAAAAAGGTCGTCTCTTTAAAGTCGTAGAATGGAATCAGAATCGCCTACGTTTTTATCGATGTCCAATCATCCTAAAATGTTTAGGTATTGTCTTTTCGTCGCGAAAAAAAAAACACGAAGGAATGGATCAATTTTATTTGAGTCTTTATGAGTTTCAGAGTTTATTTTATTTTACAAAATAAACGTATACAATGAAGACTTCAAAGATTTCTTACTCAGATATTTTGTAATTATATAATCATTATTAATAATATATAAAAAGAATTAGATGTATCTAATTTTATAACAAAAGAAAATATGCAAGTCCAGTTCTGTCGTGATTGCAAAACCTAATAACATGGAAGAATTCTTGGGCACATATCGCACGAGTGCTCTAACAAGATTTATAAGCCGTATAACAGAGTTTGAAGAAGCAATATGTTCTTCAGGAAAAGTAACGCATTTCAGAACTAAAACAGATTCTCGGTTTATTCGATAGCATTCTTCATTTTTATGTAAACAATATAGGCTTAGTAAACATATTTGTTATTACGAAAAAAAAATCATGTTTCGAATATAAATTTACTGTTATTATATATATTTTATTTCGTAAAATATATAAATAGTAAAAGTAAACAAAGTTTTATAAATCCGGACTGATGAAATTGTTGTATTTATTTGTAATATTTATAGTTCAATAAACAGTAGCAATTTTTGAGTATTGTGTAACAATAATGTACTATTACAAGACTTACAAGTAGATCCAGTCAGTGGTTAGAGGCGTTTCGGTCGTTTGATTGTTATAATGTTATCACGGTAAATCGATTGCCTCCCATAATGGTGCAGCATTCAAGCTTATCTGCTATTACTTTTGATAGCTTTCTCGACTTTTTCCAATACTGACATAAAATGAAGAAATAAACAGGTTTCCGTTGAAAGTAATATCTGTTTACAATTTGTATATTGTTCGTGTATAGCGAGATTGTAAAATTTTTGAACTTCTATTACATAATAAGTACGTGATAAACATACTATATAAATATGTGTAAATATTAGCGCCGCATCAATGAGTTATAATAGGAAATAGTAAAGCTCATTACAGCGGTTTTTACACTGGGAGGTGTAAAAGAATTACTAGAAATATAATTAAAAAACAAATTGGAATTTGTTTGTTTCTTTCGTGTCCAAATTGGATTGTTTAAAAGTTTAACATTCACAGTAACGTCGTGTTTGAAAGTCACAGCTGCAGATGATTTTATGTATGTTTAACACTACTTTACTACGTATAGTCTGATCTTTAACAAATCCTTTTAAAATAAAATATTAATATGAGTACACAATACTTGATAAATGCTGTCATACAATACTGAATTAATAGAGTTGCCGATGTAACGAAAGAAGTTAATAAATAATGTATGTAATACATTGTGTATCGTTCGTGGACGTGAATATATAATAACGACGTAAGTTATAATGAAATTCAATATTCATAGGAAATGTATCAATTTGGTCGACCAAGTGCGACTAATGTATTTGGCGTGTCCTTTCAATAAGTTTGTGCGCTGGTCGAGCGTGTCTGTACCCAATTAAGAAATACGCCCTGTCCACTGTTTCCATCTTCAGCTTGAATGTAATTAACGGCGAATATCTGCAGAATATAAATTAAACCAATCAATTTTCATTAAATTTCATTTGGGGCCCAGCGGCGCAGCAATCCCGGCTTATCACCTCATCTCATTTAAATAGTTGCTAGTGGGCGAGCATGTGTACGTTCGGGTGGATGCGCCGGGCAACACGATTATTTTAAAGTAAATTACAGAGGCGCTTAACATTATTTCCAGTTTTCGTGCTATTCCGGACGGCCGCCGTCCGTGATTTGTGCGCAAACATAAATGCAATTAAAATGTTGGCGATATGTGAAAATTCCGCAATAATTTTCCATCGGGAAATAATGAACTTTTCGGGAGTGGACTAGGATAGGCTAGTTGTTGGCTGGTTGCAGGCAGCAGCAGCAGCGGTGGTTGGGAATTTATTGGGCTGCCGATAAGATAATCCGATTGAAATAATGTCAAATTCGCAAATGGAAATTAATTAAAAGAAGCGATTATAGTTGCAGCGTCCGCTTTTGTTTGACAAAACAACAAGCGGCTAACCCGATGATGATAGTCGAAACGCATCGACGAATAATTGACTGTTTTTGACGAATCCCAGCAAATGAAAAATGAACGGAAATGATGATTCCCGCAACAACAAAAAAAAACAACACCTAATATCAGCGTGAATCCTGCAAAGAGTTTCGAAATTCACGTTCATTTGTGTTCATAATTAAATGAATTTGCGGAGTGTGATGCGCACTAAACCATTTATCAACACTAATTTTATTAATCTGGAATTAAATATACATGTACTTGAATCATAAATTATATTTATTGCAAATACATACATTAATACATTTTGTAAATTCCCTTATTAAAAATTATTTTATACACATATATTGTATTTCGTTACATATTAAATGGAGTATTAATAATAATTATCATAAGTTATAAATTGCATGTAAATCATGTTTATTGAAACTACATAGTTTTTTTTTGTATAAAAATTTACATTACCATATTTCAATCAATTTTAATATACGAAAAAAATTGGTCGATTTCATAAAATATTTTATATTCAATAAATAAATTTTCTTGAAAATTTCTTAATAATCCAAAGAATGAAATATTTGAAACCATATGTGTTATATTATATTATTACGTTCACTATTCTTATATAATAGAAACTTGTATATAATGTTTATGATCGTGTCTGTATCAATAAAAAGCTTATTTCGTAAAAACTTAGATTTCTGGCAGATTCTATATACTTTTTTAAATAATAGTAATTTGCAATATTTTGACATGAAATAAAAATTTATAAGGCTTTTGTAAATAGTTAAACGTTTACATTAGTGATTTTTTTGTTAGTAATACAGTTCAGTGCACAATATAACATACATATGTTTCTAAAAAATATGTTTTAATTAAAAATGTTTTCATCGATATGCGAATTTACAAATAATTGCATTTGTTATTGAAATGGATCATTGAATAAATAACAATAATGCTGGACTGAAATTGAAAAAAAAAAATATGTTCAGCTAAAGTATAAATTTTGTTAAACTATAAATTGTACACTACACAAAATAAATAAAATGTTAGTCTAGTTCAGTAGTTATCAAACTTCTTTGACTTACCGCCCCCTTTCCAGAAAAGTTATAACTCAGCGCCCCCTGGATTTTTTTAAAAATTTTAATAGCAATTAAAGAAAGATATATGTATTAATGTTTATACCGCCCCCTTGGATCGCTGAAGCGCCCACTTTGGGAATCACTGTTGAGTTAATAGAATCTAATTACATTTTATTTGATTATTAGTTTGTAAACTATGTTACTAACTTATTTATTTTAACATTTTGGATAGTTTATAAAGTGGATGATAAATGAAGCAATAAATAAAATAAAATATTTTTAAAATAAATTATACAGAAATAAATAATACTTTTAATGTATCCTTTTTATATTCACACTCGCAATATAGTTTTTAAATAAAGCTTACAAATATGTTTCTGTTTCATATTTTTTATTTTTCACTTGTATTTATTAATAAATTCTGTGTGTTATTGTGTAATTATTACAATAAAATAAATTTTGTTATTATTTTTTTTTTAATAATATCTAGAATAAAACCACAAAAAATCACCTTCAAAGTAACCATAAAATGTTAAATTTCTATCATTGGTCTAAAATTTAAAGATTTAGTCAATTTTATATGATGTTATAGATGTTAAGCATAAGCTAATTAACTAAAAAAAACTGTTGCTATGAGTGAGATAAGATGAAATAAGATTGCATTTCTATTGTCTTTTAGTTGACTTTATATTTTTAGATTAAAGACTGAAGGTAAGCTAATGGAAACTGTTTGGTCTGTGCCAAAGTAAATGAAAATTTAAAACCTCTCCAGGCGGACGACGAAGACTTTGTTGCTGACAATTGCAATTCTCAAATAATAAAATGAATTATTCCGCGGTTTGTCGTTGTAATTTGCGCTAAGTCGAAGGCAGCGTCGACGGCGGTGCCGTATTTCACGATTAGAGGATACCCGGCGCCGATTGTCTGCGTATATATGGGGACGGAGTGGGCCTAGGTTGTTCTCTAAGGCACGGAGGGCCGTAACGAACATTGATAGATCTTCGGAGTTAATTTAAAAAGTGTTGAGATACTCAACCGAAAACACGGAAAACGTAAGCGGTCTCGGACAGTAATCTAAATTGAGCCGGGTTAAATTGAGTGGCGGAGCAAAAGCAGGTAATGAATGTTTATCGGACTGAATCACTGCGCGGATGCGGCAGAAGGGATGTTCGCAGTCCTTCTGGATCGATACCCATCCCAGTTTTATATACATATAGATATATACAATATAAATATATGTATGTACATAGGGTACATAGGGATCATCTTCGAGGATGTCCCTCGCTCCATCTGCTAGAAGCTAGACAGACGCTGAGCGTGATTGTAAAACATAGAAATGTGGAATCTGAGCGAGTTGTTGAGCGTTAATAATTTATTGAGCGGACGCAGCCTGCATCCGCAATACTTGCAAATTTCCTAAATCACCGATAAACTTGATATTGCATTGCTGGTGGCGGCGACGGGAGCGACGGACGACCTCGACGAGAAGGAAACGGGATGAGGAATGATTATTACGGGAAAAGAATTCCAGTAATAGAAAGGAACCATTTCCGGAAAACGGATATCATCGATTATAAATATCTTCATCGAATTACTCCCCCAGATTCATCCCTCTAATGGATCGCTTTAAAGGTGAAACATTTTTTTTTATCCCCCGGGGGAGACTTCAAGGTCTACAATAATAGCCCCCAACCATGGATCAACAATACTCTGGTCTATATTTCGTTCACTTTTCATCGGCGCTTGTGGCAGCTTTGCATCGATTAATTAACGAAACATTTTGTTCGGGATTGATATGTTCGACGTCATCTTTTTTTTTTGTACTCAGAAATGGCGACAAAGGGTGGGTTCCCTTTGTTGTGCAGAATTTCATTCAACTCGAAATATAACTCCGGTAATTGAGATTTCCAGGAATTGTTATATTTCCGTCAATTTAAATTTAAAATATAATTAGATAAGTATGCTTAATTAAAGCTAACGTCTTTCACTCAATTAATATATTTTAGTAGATAATTAGAAATATAATATAATTATTAAATGACTTGAGATTTGCAATAGTTTTTAAGTTATATAAAGTATATCTTAGGTCAGCAAAACTTTAGTTTTTTTAGCTATTACTACAAATGGACAAATCAAAACAACAGTTTATATTCTATTCAATTAATTTATAACTTTGTTACTTGCAACAGTTAATCCCATAGTTTATAATTTAAAATATTTACTTAGAATAAGTTTGAAATAAATATCTTAAATTTCTTAATTTTGAACTTTTACAGCAGCGTCTAATGATTATTTAACGATCACAAGCAAACATACAATGGAGGGAGGACGCTAATTTGTAGAATTGCTTTCATCCCGTCGAATTAATTTGATTAAAAAGTTTTATAATTTGGAACGTTAGAAAAACAACGCATAAATTGCTACGTAACGAAGGAGAAAATGGCAAAAAAAAAGACTTTTTTAATTTTCTGAATGTGCGTGCGCTTTCTGTTGAATTAATATACTTCTTCTCTTATTTACTCATAATTGCTATTCATATGTTGGCTAATTGCTAATGTTGATTAAATAATTTGTATATACAACAATAATATAGTATGGTTTTTCAACTTACATATTGGAAAATAGTTTAATTAATATTTTCGCGTTATATCTTTTACGACAATCACAGTCAAGTCTATTTTTGTGCGGTTTTTAATATTGGCGGAAGCGCACTATTTCTTTATTTTAAATTGTTTTAATAAATGAATTATGTAATGTAATGTTAATTACCAGCATATTCATCTAAACAATTTCCATAAATTGTATCTTCCTTTCTTGTCCGTAATGGATCGCATTGCAGCTAAACATTTTTGTTTGTTTTGTTCTGTCCATTATTTTTTTTTGCATGAAATGGCATGTGTAATGGCCTCTAGGCATGGAACAACAATGCTTCACTCTTTTGTTGTAAACAGTTCGCCGTTTTGTGTGTTTCAATGGAGCCGGCGTGTTGACTGTGACAGATGTAACATTAATTTACCAAATACTCTCTCTTTCTATCTGCTTGGCTCCATCCTTGTCGCGTCCATTGTTTACGCATTAGGTGGTCCCTTTTCACCTTATCTCCTGGCCCCGTCATATATCAGCAGGTTTATAATTTCTGAGGGCGTCTCGACGGATATGCATTCATATCCCATTGTGGTCCACGAACGCGCCAAGTAAAGTACTCCGCCTGAATTATACTCCCACGCACCCAAGTGTTCCACAGAAACGACGGGGGTTTATATACGAGTAGGTGTATACGTATAGACATAAGAGAGAGTGAGTGAGTGAGATGAGGCAATGGGGTGAAAGGGTGGTCGAGGATGGTGGTTAAGGGGAGAGACAGCCTAGACGTGTATATTCTTCCTGCTATAGCTATTAACGCGCGCGGCCTAGGTGAACAAGCGCGAGGAGGCTCCGGCATTATGTAATTAAAAGCCTCCTGCTTCAATGGGAAATCTTTTGCTTGTAAAACTTCCCCAAAGTGCCGCTTTATATTAGAAAATATGCCCTAATAATTCACCGCATTACTTCGGTTCAATTAATTTTTCAACTTTTTGGACCCCTTATAAATTCTTAAAGACAAAAAAAAATCTAAACTTATTGCTTCCCTTTCCTTATAAAATGTTGGATTTAAGAAAATATTCTACAAGACAAATCACTTGCGAAAAGACCAGAACATTCAATGGCATAACACAATTTCTTAGTTTTAAATATTTTCAATACTTTTGCCAATACACTTTTTTTTGCAAATAATTAGATATATGACATTACATAATTTTGTTATACAATATATGAATGATTGAGAACATAAGTTTGTTATTTACATTTAAGCAGCATAATACAAACAAGAAGCACCATGAAAAATGCTTTTATTTTTATAGGTTCTTTTTTTTGTTACGGTAGCACTACATTCAAACAAGACTAGAGAGTAGTCACAATAGGTCGTCCTAAAAAAAATGTAGTAAAATGTGCAATAAATTTTGTTACGGTTTTTAACTCCAGGGACTTTTTTGAAAGCAGGGAGAAAGCAAATGTAGCGTAAACGAAAATATCACTATTTAAAAGCATAAAGACACAAAAATACTACTGTTATCAAAAACATTAATGCAGGTAAATGGTTTTTATAGTAAGCTCATCGACCTTTGAACTGTCTTTTTAGATTTTTTTATAAATTTTTGCCCAAAATTAATTTTGTTAACTCTTTGAACAATTATAAAAGCACATAAATCCATGTACAATAGATAATATGAAATATTAGAAATTAATTGTATTAAAAGTTTAAATTTTGATAAAAAAAAATCTTTGTTTATCAGATTTTTTTTTAAATTAAGTATGACAATACGCATCTGAAATACATTATATTAAAGTTTCTTCTATGTTCTTTCATATCAACTTATATGATTGTTTGCTATTTTCTCATAAAAGATATTATATAAGATTATACAAACTGCAACAAAAGTAAATAGCTTTAGGGTTACTTTTGGATGTAACTAGGTAAATAGATATTGATAATTATGGTCTTAAGTACTTTCTTAGTAAGGATGTGTTCTGTAATGAGTAGGATAAATAAAATTCCTCTCAGTAATTCGGTGTAGCAATTTTCTTTCCGTAATACGAGTTCTCAGGTATTAATGAAGAGATGATTTTTATACCGTACGCAATAAATGTTCGTCTGAGTGGATGCTTGGAAGAGATTATTGGAGGCGAATTCTTAAATCGTGCGTCTCCAAGCAACGGATTCAAAAAGCAATTAGCAATTAGCTTCTATATGTATTTTGCCCAGCTACACCCTTTTGTGAGAGCGCCCCCCCAGAAAAAGAAGAAGAAAGAAAAAAATAAAGAGAGGAGAGAAGAAAAGAGGAACCCGAGAAGAAGGTAGATAATAGAGGGTAAAATTCACTCCCCTTAAGAATCGTATATTGGGTGCACTAATAACATCATTCCGAGGCCATGGCGAAAGTTCAAGAGGATTATTGGAACGGAGGATTTTTATCATTACCAAAAAAGTTACGTCTCTAAATCTACTTATACTTTTTAAGCCGACCTCCTTCTTCAAACTTCCACCCGTACCCAAAAACACGAGGAGTCGTCCTTCGTGGCTTCTCTCCCTACTCTCACCCTCACCCGAAAATTAAAACGCTAACGTGAACAACACTTTTAAATGTTTTCGTTTCGGTAAAATAAAGTTTCGATCTTATTATGCGAATAAATAACCCCCTCGCACCGGCGCCCATTGTATTTAAACTCTATTCGCTGCCAACTTTACGTGCCCAACTTTCTAGACCCGCGAAAACTTTTTAAATTCACACAATCATCAAGAAAACGTTTCCTTCTCGAACTTCAGAAATTTAGTTTTGTTTAGATTTTTAATCCCCTGATGATTAAAGAGAAAAACCGGACATTCAATAACACTTTGATATAGTTTATTGAAGAAAACTGAGTAAATTTTGCACATAATTCATATCCCATTTTCTTGAAAAATCTATATTTATTACAGATTTTCCTAAATTTTGAACTTAATCAGTTGCGTTTAGATTTTGTAAGTCTTGCATGTATGATATATAGATCAGAACTAATCGGATTTAGAGTCACAAAATTAATTTATAGTACACTATAAGGGGGAAATATCTAAAAGCAAAAGTGGATGAGGCACAGCTTTTTTTTTACTCATGTGGGTCCCTCCCTCTGAATATTTCGTTCATTATAAACTGCGTTTTAGCACTCTTACTCATCCTAATTTGATATTAGGGCCGTTCTGTAAGCGGCTATATTTGCCTGATGCATGGCTCCCTAGACTCGCCCGTGACGTTAGGGGAAAGCTGCAATTGTCAACTCGACACATTCAAGAGTAATAGCGAGTACATTTTATTTTTTATTTTCGTTATGGTTTTACTTTAATAAGCGACTTAATAAGAATCAACTGCATCAAAGAAATTTCTTTTTATGACTTATTATTTAGATTTAGTTTAATAACATTCATTACAAATCTAATAAACTAATTAAATATGTAATAATATTTCAATTTCATATTATTCAATCCTAATGGTTGTTTGAAAACCGAATTTGTTCGTACCTGATTTCCAGTTTGCTTGACAAAACTATCAATTAGATGTTGTTTTTTTTTCATATTCATTATAATTATATAAAATTCAAGTTTGAATAGATGTTTATATAAGTTGTGTATATCATCAATGATAGTAAGGTATGTTACAAGTCACGTTAGTATAAAAGATGTCAATCTGTTATTATTACCATCATCTATTTGCCCTTCGAGCTGTTGTTTCTTTTGTATATCGGCGTCTTGAAATATGTTTGTTTTGTCTCGAGATACATAGATACAGATATATACGTGTATATGTACAGGGAAGAAGAGAATTCACGTTTTGGCTGAGGATGAATAAGAAGAGACGCGATGAGGGCGCCGCTTCAATTGCACCACGGGACTCCCTATCGATTGGCCCAGTTGCGGGTGCGAAGCGCCCTCACTCAGTCATCACGTAAACCCTGTCTCACCTTCCCTCTTCACTGTTTTGTCCCAATCCACACACACATCCAGAGACACACTCCAAAATACACATGCTGCTGCAAGAACAAACTGAACCCATACCCAGTGGTACGCAACATCAAAAGATTATATCTGGGGATGTCGGCGTGTGGCCGGGGGTTGCGCAACTGATAAGAGGACTGTAATGGTCAGCAAAGCGGATTATATTCGGTTCTTTTTTTTTTTTGTGCGAACGAATCTAAATACGACACATATGTCCTGTCGTGGCTTACGGACTTTAAGCCATGTCTGGATACGCCACGCCGCCTTTTGGGGAGACGAAAATATTAATGCGACTGCTGCACCCAACATCAACCATACTCTCTACACTTCTCATACTTATTTTTTTTTCTTCTTCCATTGCCTAACCAAAACCATAAGGATTACTGCCTTACCATTAACACATCGCAACTGCTCGGCTGTAGCCTTCGTTACATTTACATCTTCATAATTTAACTCAATTACGTGCCGTATTATATATATAAATATACATGCTGCAGTGTTTGTCCCCCGTTTTCTTGCTACGGACATTAAGCTGAATTTATTCCGTAATATTTTCTTACTTGAAATATATTTATATTAAAGAATTACATTTGTTTTAAAACTTATCTAAATCATATTTCAAGTGTAAACGAGATGATAAATTTCTACAAAATTCACTTTTAAACAGTTTCTGGAAATGCTAAATAAAAGCCATCTCCTAAATGCACGTATCTTTTTTGTGCATGCAATAACTATTAATTATAAGTAAATATTGTTAGCTTATACTAAAATTCATTAATTACTAAATCCACTCAAATATTGCGTAAAATATTGGAGTATCGCGTTTGATACATATGTAGTTTATTTTCTATATTCTCAGACAGTTATATTTCTTTACTGCGATTTGAAGAGTAATTCGTAAGCCTTGCGGTCAAGAGATCCTTTCATGTACAAAGAAACATTCAAGTACATCTTTTTGGATTCAGCTAAAACGCTGCCGCACAAAAGACCTCTTAAAGTGCAACACTCAGTTTTCTGGATGCACTAGACACAGAATATTTAATAATAGAGGTCGGAGATAGGATAGGAAATCCAACTGGGCTGAGGAGGAGTAAGAAAAACAAAACCAAAAAAAAAAAGTAAAGCACGTAAAGAAGGGAGAAAGAGAGAAAACCGAAACAACAACATACGACAGGGATAAAAGGAGAATAAATAAATAAAAAGGGGGGAAATAAATGCGATTGCATTTCGGTATTCTGGGAATTGTTAGGTGGGTGGCGCCGGTGACAAATTTAAATTTTCCGGAATGGAAGGGAAATTAGGGCAACTCAACCGGCGGGTGTTCCGAGAGCCGTCCGCAATTTTTGTTTCCTCCGCCGCTTCGGGTGGAAATTTAATATTTTTTTTTTGTTTTGGCTCGACTCTTTTCTCCGCCAGAAGACAGAAGCCAATACTAATCTGTAGTAGACGTGACACTGTTGCAATTACGTGTTTGTCACCGGTCGCCCCCCCCGGGGGATCGGTTGAAACAAACACGCGTGTGTCAGTTCGGAATTTGCAATAAGCATCAAGTGGGCATGGTTCGGCTGGATTTTTACCGCTTAACGGCATATGAATATGTAAACACACGTCGAGGATGGATCTGGGCTTATTGGAATTGGACAAACTGGTGTTATGTGCATGCCAGGCAGAGAGAGAGCATCCTTGCTGGTATCCGACGTACGGGCGAAGGGTATGTGTGAGTGTGTAACTGGATTCACGTCTCCATTAGACCGCAGAGTGGGTTTCTCCGTTAACAAGGAGGCTGATGAAGTGGCGACCGGAGACAACATTTCATCATAACGAGCACACATATGTCGCGCTATGTACACTAAATCCCGAACTGCAATCCAGTTTTGAGCCAAAGGTTGGACGACCATAGCTGCTGACTCCGCTAATGTGCTCAAACGTGGGCACCCCGCGTCTCGAACGTGCCATTGAATATTCATGACTTTAGTAGCTCATTTCGGCTTGTTTCAAACTGTACCACCCCCGCCCCAGATCCCAGCTCCATCGGCTATTTGATAGCCGTTTACCAACAGCTCTGCCTTATCGATTAGGGCGGATTTTTAATGAGCCGTTTGGCGATACTACAAATATCCAATCCGACCATCCCCCTGCAACGAGGCCCACATCCCTGTGCCCCTAATGAAACTAAATTAACATACAAATCATATCCGGTTTCCACACTAATTAAAATCGAATCCAATGTAGTAAACAAAAGCTTAAAAAAACACGCTGCGAGAGATTAAACTCATAAAACAAACTGTCTAGCGCTATATTTAGTGAAATTAATTAAATAATTTAACAAATATTTATTTTTGCATCTATTCATCCATTCAATCTACTTTCAGTATTACTAATAGATTTTATCAAATACTCGTTAAAATAAAAGCAGATATGTTGTATTTGCAAAATTTAAAGTAAATTTTAAAGTATTATCCATCATGTTCAATTAATATTTTATAGCAAATTTCGGAACAGAGCAATTGCTTTGATATTCACTTAAACTGTAATTAATCTTCCTTTCTAATTAATATCTAAACGCTATTTTACTTGGTAATTAGTACAATCTTGAATTTATAATGTAGTGTCTTCAAAATACATATATATTTGACTTTAAAGGCAACTACTATATGTTTTGTTAAACACTATTATCACTATTATTCAATTATAAATTGAATTGAATTTTCCATTAGTCATTACCTGTATTATACACGTATGCACATTTTTTGAGAAAACTTTAAATTAATTTGTTGTGAGAAATATCCCTAGTAATCAAATTAGTATTTGTGATATTGATTATACATATTAATCGCTAGAACATTAATATTTGATTACGAAACGTAACAATACGGCATTCGATAATTAAATCCTATTGCTAATGCCAATTTGGTAAATTACTGTTAATATTAACTGTATTAAATTAATAATTTATATTAGTGGATTGGTTAGGAGGTTAACACGATTACGATTATAACAGTTCAGCTTCGTGGATAGGGTCGAATCTTGTATGAACTGTTCATAGGTACTACATATATCACACACCATCCACCCCACGACTCCGTAATGAAAATGCATTAACATACAAATCACATCCAGTTTCGGCACTAATTAAAAGCGCCGCCAACAACTACCAGCAGGAACTACAACACATATAGATGTATACATATCGCATACACACATCTACAAGGGAATAAACTAAAAAATTACGGAACTGCATTCGATTAATTTTCGATTCCAATTTTTTTCCAACACGTAGTTACAATGTTAGTTACCGGGAAAACCGGTCGACGCGAAAAAAAAAAAACTAACTAGACATACATACAACACAACACAACACATAACGCACGAACAACATAAATAAACTGGGAATATTCCCGTGCGTTGAAACCCAATCAAAATATTGGTTTCCAATATAAAATTTGAATTAACTCTTGATTCTCTGTTTATTTTGTATCGTATATATCGCGAGGCGAAATTTGAGAGGAAATCTGCAGGAAACAAATGCGAGATAGACGCAATGTATGCTCGCAATAATGGGAAAGGGAACAACGCGGGGGGAGAGTTGTAGTAAAAAAATGTGCGGTTTGTTGTTTCGGAGATCATCGGTAGTATGTGTCTGGAAGAGATAATGCGGTGGATGATGCTGTAGGGTGGACCATTTTCTTTTTTCTATACGCGGCAGATGGATGCTGCTGCACCCTCTGCGAGGGATTTAAGCGAGCCGTGAGGACCATCGGTAAATAAGCTACGGGGATGTCTCTGAGTATGATGCAGCCCACATCGTTAAAATGTATCAGTCAAGCATTCAAAAATGGGGACACGTCCCACACGGAAGATATCTATCTAACCGGAATCATGTCCAGATTACGGTTAAACATATGGAACGTATACACCACTAAAGAAGGAGTCCACAAAAAAAAACTACTAAAAATAATATATAAATACACTTTCGGAAGCAGAAGTACCTAAAGTTAAACATTACTGAATATTATGTGGCGCCTCTATAGAATTAACTTCTAATAGTTTACAGCTCCATAAGAAAAAGACTAGTAGGAAGTCTCCTGTGTAAAAGATAGGGCGGATATATCCGCCACTATTCCGCTAAAGGTTAAAAATTATCTACAAAATTAGCAGAAATGGAAAAAAATAACAATTAGAAAAGTAGTTAAAGTTATACAGATAAGACTAATCCTCATAATTGAAAATAAGATTATAAAATTGGATTAATTGCAATTATTTATGAGCATGTTAATTAATTATTTATATAGATTTAAATTTATTTCAATGAAATTATTTTAAAAAATGTAATCATGGCTAAGAGCTTAAATATGCTAAAACTAATTAATTTTGTTCACTCTATGTTGTGAGCATAAAGTACTCCAAACTAATTTAAACGGGTCCCCAAAAATACATTCCATTTTCTAAAATATAAATTAAGCAAAGTCAAAATAGCTACGTTTTACCGAAATAACTTATAGGGGAATCCAAAATTTAAGGAAACATTTACTTAAGGAAACATTTACCACAGAAAATTATATATTTTCAATCATTTTCAGTTTTCATAGTAGTATAATTTCACTTCTTCCTTTGTCAGGCAAAAAAATTAATGAAAATTGATTTAAAATCAAATTATACCCATCTGTTATTTGAATAATTCTTCTTTATTTATTTGTTTTCCAAGTGGAAAAGCAGATTGCGCTCAGTCCTATCGAATACGTCGATCATCATCCGCAAATAAAACCGTGTCTACTTTCTAAACAATTTAAGTTCCACTGTTTGTTATTCTTGCTTCCACCCCATCGGGTAATTTGATTTGCATCCAATTTTCCCTTGCCTCCCATCCACCCGGATGGCAAGCAGCCCTCTTCTTTTAACTCGTGCGTTTGACTTCTCGCTAACTTAATTATCTTCGACTAGAAACGAAATCAAACAAATACACTCTCGTCAATAAATCTTTAATTATACACATTCTGTTTACAAATTGAAGAGTGTGAACAATTGGGGGATGCGAATAAGACAAACAACATCAGTCTCAGTAATTACAAATATAACAGTAATAAGAATTTTGATTGTTATCATAAGTTTCCTTCCTAACTCATAATGAAATTAAAAATCTATTTCAATTTATAACTGAACTAATTTGAACAATATACAATTAATAATACAATGAAACATTTAATTATTGTTACAAAATGATATAAAGTATAAAACGTTGAAATTATAATACGATAGGAATGGGATTTTCAATTTTCCTGAATGTAATCACGCAGTCGTTGTTTTTTGTTGTTGTTGATTTTGTGTATGTTCCGTTGCGAGAGAATTTATATTTGTTTTCAATTACACAATTAATTGATTTTTTTATGCGAATGCAGTTTTAATTAAAACGCGCATTTATATTTCCTAATCGATTCTTTTCGAAGAGCGTTTTCATTCGTGTTTTGCAAAAAATCATGAAGATGAACTACAATTAAAGTATTTATACAGGAAACGAAATAATATAGTTAATTCTCATTTACGTAACTTATATTTTCACTAAATTTTGAAGAATTAAGTTTATTTCTTTCATCTTATAAAAAAAGCTGCAATAAAATCCTGTTTACATTTACTTAGAGTAATCGAAGAAGAAAAAGAACTGAATGAGTTATAAATTTTAATGAAATAACAAGTTCCCGTTTATATTGAATCTCTATGGAGAGGAAACTCGTGTTGGAGATGTTTTAATTTTTATTTTCGCAGATAATCCGGCAGACGTAAATTATTTCCGGCTCGTAATTAATAATTGTTTTTCGGTGGAATGTGAGATATTTTTTTAATTAAAACAGATGTCTCTGGACCGGAGGGCGCATACACAGAAGAAGTGAATGCATGCAAGAGAGACAGACTAATGCAGGAAGAATAAAGGAGTCGGTGATGGGCACACGGAGGGTGGGTGAGCTGCAAGGAATTAAACTTGATAATAATAAACGTGGGGGGCGGTTCGCGTAATAGACTTGCAAACAGCGTCTGCAAAAATATAAAATGCATAAAATCTCGTAAACTGTTCGTTGCGGGGGTCGCTGTTAGGGGTGGTGGTGGGTTTGCACCGCGTGGGTAGAACGGGATGCACACAATTAGAGCGGGATTTTATAAAAGGTTGCTTAAACATGAAATGATGCATAATGAATAAGGTTATGAAGTACTTACCGGAACAGGAAGTTGGGGGCGGTCAGGTGAGAGGGAGGAGGAGAGAGAGAGAGGGAGAAAGGTGAAGTTGGGGGGTGCTACGGGGATGCGTTGCCACGGCAACGGACGTTCATTATGCTGCAATCTGCGGTCTAAATGACTTGCTGGACTACAACAATCACCGCCACCCGAAATTTAGCTCATCTACCGGAAAGCATCATCGATTAATCGAAACCAAAAATTCTTCTCATTATTTCAATTGCAACACAAATTTTTACTTAAATATTTCTTTTTTAAATTGACATCATTCTGCAAACTTATCTTAGTAAATGAGAATAACAAAAAGTTGTTCTAAATAAATTAATTCTGACAAACTGATAATTAAATATTGTATTTTCAATGGTTTCCTAATTCTAACTTTATATATTGATTTTCAGAGATTTGAGGAATCCAATGAGATATTTTTTAGAACTCGAAAGATTTATTTTCCTGATGTTTCTTTATAATTTGATAGAAATAATGACGCGATATGTTATTTATATGTATTGTTCTTATCTTAATGATCTCTCCTAATGATGTACTTAACTATACATTATCAGATTGTAATCATTACTTGTTATTTTTAATGACACGAATAAAAGTTTCAATCGAGTTTACCATCAAAGTATTATCACTAAATAATTTTGTGTTAATATCAAGTAAATATATTTTTTCATTTTCTGGTAAGTGTTGTGTCCAACCGTTATTATTACAATTATTATTGTTAATATAGTGTCTCTTAGTCGCCATAATAAATATATACATCAGTATAAAGGTAGCCTTCATCGAGACCAGCTACTGAAAGAACATCGCTCATATTTTCAACCAGACGCAGAATTGGCAAAATCCGTATAAGAGCAGTTAACTTTATACGTAGAATAAGGATTTGTAATTAGTCTTAGGAAGAACGCTAAAGAATCAACTACTGGGCGAAGAACCATAATAAAGCAAACACTTTGAAGAATATTTTATTAATAAACCGAAAGTAAAAGTCGTTCAATTCATTATTTACCAAACCTAAGGCTCCACAACAGACAACAGAAGAAGATATCCCACAGTGTCCAGAAAACCATCCCTGGGACACGACATAAGTCTCATAGTAAAGATAGAAAAATGTATTATTTGAATGAAACTGGATCATATTTCGGTCAGAGTCAGGGGAAGATCTAACGTTTTCGCTAAAATAGCAGAAACCTCAACCTCAGGAGGGTGAGAAATCACCTTCCCCTTGTGGAGGGAGTGGGAAATGCCCTACGAATCAAAAACTATGTCAGAAACACAATGGTTTTGTGCACGGGGAGTCCAAGTGCACATTGCGCCAGTGTTTTTGGCACATCCATCCCTTGGCTTGTAATTTGTTTGTCGCTAGCACATATTTATATTATAGACAGTTTTTCACATCCGTCTGACAGATGAGATCGATCGCACCGCCGTGGGATGAGGGAGGCCCGGGGGGCAGCAATAAGCAACACTTGCTGCTCTCTCTAATATTGTACAACTTCCCTGACTCATTCTGTCTCCTCGAATACTCTACTGATTGATAACGCGTTGTCAACGGTTTTCTTTCGAAGTATATGTATATACTACATATATATGTTTTTTAATATACAATTCCACAGCTTCCCTCGACGGAGCAATTCGCCTCCATCTGCATAATTCCAGCTCCCCCATTTTACTCCGACGAGCGTTTATTAAAACATTTTATTTCAATTGCGCATAAAAGAGTTTCGATTTTATTATGCCTGGCTCCGGCTGTCAATTCAACATTAAATGCATCTGACGTTTTCCAATGAAACGCAACAATGTCGCTGCTCATTGTTTCAGAAGGAGATACAGGTTGAACGTTTGCAAATAAAAAAAAAGGGGGCCATGCATTGCCTTTACATAAGGGGGGGCTGTCTGGAAAAGAATATTGTCATTAAATAAAATCCATAGTATGGGGTTGGCGGCAGATTAATCGCGCAATACGCTTTAAGTTACCGAAGGGTTGTAAGAGTGCTCCGCTTATTGGGTTTGCTTTTGTTGTTTTGGGTATGTTTGTATTTTTATCCATTCTCCTTTTATACACTGGTAGGTTTTATTTTGCTTTCTTTTTTCGCATGGGGCGCTGATGAATGGGGATTGCGGTGAATAATTAATTGTAGAAACACATGGGGCTGCAAATAGTCTGAATGTGTATGTGTATAATATTTATTTGTTAATCTGATATGTGTTTGTAGTGTTGCGGCGATGTCCGGCACATATGTCCGGCTGCGGGGGGGGAAAAAAAAAAAAAGAAGAATCGAGGGCGGCGGCGGTGGCTCGCGGGGTTTGGCGAAGGGCGAAAAATGCCATTGTCGCAACCCTGTGTGCACAATTAATATAAGTATCTGGCAAACGCGTTTACTGTTATTGTTATGGGCCGAACTTTGAATTTGAATGCGTGTAATTTGTAAGGGCGCTTTAATGCCCAGCGCCAAGATGTACAGATTGCATAATGCAGCATTGGAAATGTGCCATACAGTTAGCGCTAATGTTATTATCCTATGGAGGACCATAAAGACTAGAAAGGATTATGCGATATTTTAGCCGTAGTCACCGGCGAAATGCCTTATCGAACAAATTTAATCATCATATTTCTCTTGGGGATGCCCCCGATACGGTGAGCTTCCCCAGAACACAAGATGAAAAATAAAAATATCATATAAATATAAACCGAATATAATAACTAACAACACATCCAATATCCTATACTATACTTCATTATTTATCTCGATCCAAACCAAAGAAACGAAGAAATAAATACACGTTGCAGATAATAATTTCATAACAGTATAGAAGTCGAATAAATTGATAAAGTTTATCTATAATATCGAATTAAGGTGATCTAATTACTAAGCTTTCTTGTTAATTACGTGATTGTATCATTTGATTACTATATATGAAAATGACCAATAAAATGTTTTACATTTTCTATGAAATTTGTATTATGTAAACATTGTTATCATTTTAAACACGTAATGCAATTTTGTTTGAGATTGGAAATTTTCAGGCGCCATAAATTTATTCCGACACACAATATGTTTTTGGACCCCTGCACCAACCGCCAAACACATCAATGTGTTTTTGACATAGTTTTCGACGTGTCGGAAATTCAATAGGACAAGGGGACGACATCGCACCCTCAACTATTTCCATAATTTGGCGAAAACAGAAATTAAGATATTGCAATCGAATAAAACCGTTCTTTTTTGTTTTTGTTGTGGAACCCCGTAGGGGGATGGGATTCCATAATAAGAAACGAACTAATTTCGGGAATCGAGAACTAAGCTCATCATGTCAACGCAACGTTGCAGTCCATTAATCACTGGGATTTACCTTAGCATCGCGGGGGGGGGGCTAACTACTTGAACCCCCGTTTTAGTAGATTGCTGGCCGCCCCCC
>NW_017095586.1:26677-33892 GCF_001412225.1 Nicrophorus vespilloides
GGTTGTTCAGCGGGGGCGGCCGTGCGTGCACTTCATATTTCATGTACCAGTGGCCACCCCAAACAATTAAAATGTACAGGCTACTAAAGGGGTGGAGGGGTGGAAGGAGAGGGTTTCTGAATACCCGGTCCCAGGTTCCGGGTCCTGGGTTTCGGGTGATCCGTTCGGAATCAAATTTTCGCAAAACACGTGCGGCTCCTCTTCGATGAGAAATGTTCACTGTCAGCTATTATAAACACGCTTTTCGACACCGGCCTTCTCGCGCCATTCCTCGGGGAATACCCACCCCGCGTTATCTCACCCACCTCGTTAGCACCCCACTTACCAAATGGCCCAATC
Organism: Nicrophorus vespilloides; assembly: GCF_001412225.1. Classification (NCBI taxonomy): domain Eukaryota; kingdom Metazoa; phylum Arthropoda; class Insecta; order Coleoptera; family Silphidae; genus Nicrophorus; species Nicrophorus vespilloides. The sequence goes on from NW_017095586.1 coordinate 27,017, forward strand.
AATTTTAACTAACAGATTCATCACTACGAATATAACACACTTCATTCATATCTGAACACTGAACAGGAAATTCATATTTTATTATATTTTCTTTACGAAATTATTTTCTAAAAGCTTCCAGTTAGCTTTTTAAAGGGGTTCCAAAACAATAAGAAATTATTGTAATTTAAACATTAATTGAATAGTAACAGTAAGATTTGAAAAATAAATTAATTTCAATTCCTACTGAATCTAAATCAACAAAACTTTAATATTTCAAATATAATAATTGCAAATATATATTTGGAAATTTAATAACCTATCATATTTAAATATAGTTGGCGTTATATAAATTGTTATTAATTTTTTTTTTATCAAAATATTTTTATGTTGAAAATATATTTTGAATAATTATTAACAATTTGAATGTTATCAAATATATTTATTCGATTTGTTTTTTATATTATTTAAATAAAGGTAGATATATCTAGCTATTATTTATGAGAGTCAATAAAGTTGAAGAAGGAAATCTGGAATGAAAATAGGGAAGCGAGAGGCTGACGTGGGGTGGAAAAGCGTCGATGTAGCTCGCTGTTCGAAGAGGGGAGTGAGCAAGAGAGACAGAGAGAGAGAGAGAGAGATAGGGTGAGTGAGAAGGGCACAGGAACGGCGGCGGGGTAGTGTTTCGGGTCAATACTCGACGACGACGCTCATAGTTGACCGATCTGCCGTGGTCGACGCCACTGGCTAACGGCGCTTTTATCCTAATCACATTTTCCGAACAATTATGTGGCCACACGAGTGCTTTGATTCTTTTTTCCTCCTCCACTTTGTTTTGTTTCCCTTGCCATCTTTCCTTTCACCTCGCCCTTTAACAAAGCCCTTTTTGCATCGCGCAATTTATAAATGCTCTTATGCCACATGCCACTCAAAATATTCTTTGGAAACTTTAACGGCCCGGGAAAATTCCACGAAGCTTACTTACGAAAAACGCAACTTTTTAACATTCTTCCTACGCTAAATCCTTCTAGTAGAAATATATTAAAAATACAATCAAACAAAATAAATGTAATGCAAATGAATGCAATATAATGATGAAAATCAACAAAAAAAAAATCATTTAAATCACAAATTTATATCCCTGCCAAAGAAATCGATGGGAAATTTTTTATTACATTCTACCGAAGTTTATCCGTGAGCAAAACTTGTAATTAAGTTGCTCCTTTTTTTTATTACATTCTACCGTCCAGTACTACTACTACTTCTACTTTATCATCCCTTGCTTAGATAAATAATACAAAAATTCGATTAAATCCTTCGGGCCCTTGATTCGGATTGGATTTGCGGCCGCAGGAAACTTTCCGAATCCGATATAATGTGACAGTAATTACTGTTGGGATGCACGTGGCGGCAGGATTTTTGTTTTGCTTGCGGGCTTGTCAAATGGGGAAGAAAATTAAGGACGGAAAACGGCTGCAGGGTAAATAATGATGAATGTTTTGTTTTCTGTTTGGATATATTTCTTTTTTTTCGATTTGAATATCTTGGCGGCTTTGTGTTCTTGTGATTAATGTTGGAAATTCGACGGCATTAATCAAACTAGGAGTCGTCTGTTTTGTAACCAACGAACTAGTTTCATCATCAACGAAACGTTTACATCTGTCTTGCGACTGAACACCCAGCGCAGGAACGGAGTAAACAAAGGGCTTTTAATTACCCTTTATAGATTATACTTAAATTTAATTACTACCATTTGCTTTGATAATACATCTTACTGCAAGGAAGGATAAGAGTGCATACAATGAAACAGTTATAACTTATTCATTAAAAATTGATAGATAATAATAGTGTCAATTTAAATTAACATAAAAAAAACTGACATGGGGGGAAGAAATAAGGACTGGCGTATTTGCTATTCACTATATTCTATGGAAAGCTTATTCGTACGACTCGTATTTTTTTTTTCCATTTTTCCAACAAAAAAACCAATCAAGATTTTCTTTGATTGGCTTCATATACAGCCAAATTCCAATTACGCACGTAGAAAAGTATCTTAGAAAATCGAGACCTCTAGAATAAATAGCCCGATCGCAATGAAGAATTAGGACAGACTAACGAAGAGTGCTTTCATTGGAATGAATGAGATGCCGGGTAATCGAAAACTCAAATTAAGAGTCCTGTTTGCTACTGCATTTATTCAGGCCTCGATACTAGAAACGAAATCTATCTAACTTTAGTTTCTTATCGACGTATTCTAAATTCCATCGAATAATTGAGATATACGTCGGATTTAATTTGAACCAAAGTAAATATTTATAATTTGTCAACATTAAAAATCACCCTTAAATCGATTTTAAAGTTAAGAAGTGTAAATTTGACCGTCCATCAATGAAATATATAGTAACAAACTTTTCACTCATCTATCTCTTGGGATCAAGTAGGGAAACTTCATACTATCCATACTAATGTCTACGAGATTTTATTAGAAGTTTCCAAAAGTTTTGAAACTGTAAGTTTAAATAAGTATTTAACTGATTAAAATATTAGTAAAAGTTATATATTTGATTAAGTAATTTATTAATAAAATTGACTACAGCGAAAAGTGTTTAGAATAGCTATGTATCGTTAAGAATCGACCCTTAGGCGCACCCACAATGAGAAAATTCGTTATGCCATTATATGGCGTGGGTTATTTATTGGTTTCGTGGTTGGTGCATAAATAGGACACCGGGGAGAATGTCTTAATAATAGTGAGATATTGATTTTTATGAAATATTGCGATGTGGAATCAGAGTGTTGTTGATTAAGGAGTTTTCTTTTTAAGCCGCAATGGGCGTGAGAATAAGGGCGGTCGGTCGTATAAAAAAAAATATGAAGGGAGAGAAAGAGAGAGGCATCAATATCGAGTTCCGTTATTGATAACGTCATTTGCGTACAATTGATGAGTTACGGCCTGTGCTCAAGGATTAGAGGTGGCGTCAGAAAAAGTGACGACGGTGCGCGGAGGATTCCTCAGAAGGGCTTACGAAATAGCACAAAGGAAGTAAGGCCAGAGGGAAGGAAAGAAGAAAAGTGATGCTGTGAGACTGTCAATAAATTGCAACAGCAACAGTGAATTAGTATTCAGCGACTGGCTTAGTGAGTTAACTGCTGACGAGCTAAATTATAGTGAGGATAGACGTTTCCTATTACTAATTAACTGACCTCCTTGGGACAGGAATTGGGACTCCTGCTGTCCGTTCTGGCTCGCTTCACCGACTGGAAGGTTGTAATCTGCCCTACGTCTCAACGTGGCCGCATGCAGTGAAGGTCCACGAGGGGGGACCTCTGGGGGTGCAGGCTCCGGCGGAGATTCTTCGTTCACATCTATAACAATAAAAGCCGATCGTATAGAATATTCCATATAAATATACACTTTAGGAGTTTCACAATGAAATATAAGTAAATGTGTTACATAAACATGTCATGATGTAAGTGCAGCGAAAATTATATATCATGACTAGACGAAATTTATAAACCTATCAGACTGTATCGATTGACGGGTGGGTGGTTCATCTGCAGGGAATAGACCGATAGGATATTAGTGATTAGATTGTGTCTTCGTTGAAATAAGAACATGGCGCAATGATGGATTGCCGATACTCCCGGTATACACTAATCCCCCTCCTCCGTTCCCCTTTTAATTGAATATAAGTTAGAAAAGAAAGATTTAGATAGATGCGCGGATGATTTGTTTATAGTCTAGTATTAATCCGGGGTGAGTGTGAGAGAGTGCATCCATCCATCTTTGAGCCTTGACCGTTAAAGTGGTGCCACTTTAACGAGGGTAAGTTTAGCGCACCCCCTCCGGGCCAATTAATTATATTTCATGTGAAACAACACGGAAAGATTTCTTGGGATTGCAATTGGATTGGCCCGAAAATGCAAGGGGGGAGAGTCAATTTAAGCCAGTTAATGGATTGTCACCAGAGAGTGGGCGCTTATATTCCGGTGCGATGGACAATGTCCAGTGAAATTCCAATCTAATTATAAACTTGGTGAGTGCGAGAGCAGAAATTTTTCAATGCACAGCGCCCTACGTGTCTGTGCATACTATATATATATGTACATGGAAGTGTATGGGATTTCAACTCGAGCGAATTCGATTTCCCGGCAACATTCCTTTTGCATCATCGCGTTATAGATAATGGCGTAATTTGGTTAAGCGATGCGAGATGCTTGTAGTGGCACTACCTATCCGACTAAACCAATTAAGAGTCGTCACTCATTATCTTGACTCTGGCTGCGCTTTAATTGCGTTAGTGGAGAGGAGCGTAGAGAAGAGGAAAATAGAGGGATGGGTTGGTTGGATGTCGCATCTGATGTCTGCCTCATCAGAGTCTTACCATTATTTAGACAAAGCCTCTGTTGCGGTTCGCCATGGTAAGTAATATCATTGCGTCCGCTGTCCGTGCAACTGTTGCAAGACGTTGCACTGCTCGAAGACGTCATGCCTCCTGCCCCTGTGGCGCTCCTGTGGCGTCTGCCGCTGCGCCCCAAGGTGTTATTCGACAGGGTTTTCTTGTTGCTTCCATACACAACCTCCCCTACAATCAACACGGAATTGTTCAAACATTACTATCCTTCCACGTAGGAGGAAGACGATGGAGGAAAGATGCGGTGCTCCGCATATACGTACCGTTGTTCCCACGGAGTCGATCCTGAGGCGTTGCGTATATGATCCGCCTGGAGTTTGTGTTCTCTAGCGGAAATGGAGATGCCTGCCTATGCAGGGGTAGAGGAGACCGCGGGGACATCACAGTGGGTGGAGGCGTCGGGAAAGGAGTCGTCGGGTTGTCTGTTGTCACGGCATCCTCCGTATCGTCGGACCGGTACGACCGATCTATACCTGCAGCAGCAAACAAAGGGCGCTACCTACAAATCTCTGTCGATAACTCAAGGAAAACATTCCTCCTCGGCGCAAAACAATAACATCTCGCCGTTTCCGATCCCTAAATCAATATCGCACGGCAAACTCGATATATCAAATTATTTTCTCAGCGAAAATAAATTCAAAAATCGTAAACATAAAATATGTCTGTCTCTGATATATCGCTCACTCACTTATGTCCAAAATGAAACTATTTTCCATGTATTTTTTCTTTACTTTACTACCAATATCTTATTTTCAAATACAATGATTCCTTCCATGCATTAACGTTTATTATTCATAGCAAAACAGAGAACTCTTCCCATTTAAGTTGATAGAAATATCTCAGTATTTGATATATTTGATATCAATCATTTCGCTTTTTATATTATAAATACTTTTAATAAAATAATTGCATTTTTACTAATTTATGAATTATGAAAAAATACATTGAAAGATATTTTTAGTATTAGTGATAATAGAGTTTTAATGCAAATATAAAAATTTAATACATTTAGTGTATAAAATATTTCATTTATTCATTTTCATTACTCAATTTATGAATATTATTACTATGCNTTTTTTTTCTCTTCTCATCCCTTTCGGTAAGATTGTTACATAGTTTGAAGCGAGCGAAATGGGCTTGGGTCAAGGGAGCTTCCGGCTGAGACAACCTTTCCTCGTATCCGCAGGGCATAATAATATGAGGGAGCTAAATTATTAAACGTTTCCCCCAAAATTATCTTTACTACCTATCTGCCTTCTCGACCAAACTCAAATCTGAACACTAATACTACATTATTATTACACTACACACCTCCGCCCTCCCAGAAGTGTCCCTGAATTAATCGACAATTTATTACATGACCGCCGTTTTATTTTCCTAATCCGATTTCGAGGCTCTCCTTATATTTGTATTACGATAATTTTATGGCATTATTTATCAAGAACGTAATGTACCTAAGAAAATCCTGTAGATTATATTTATTATGAATGCGGATAATGGTATTACGCGTTTAATATTACAGAAGCATTATTAAAATGACGATAAACGTACGAACATAAATACAGTAGTAACATAAAATATATTTTAACCAACAACAATCCACGTATGCATAGGAAATTGTATAAGAAATTGTAATTTATTAAATATATAAAATGACGATTGTTCGTTCAATGGATGATTTAGAAACGTTTTGTTGGCAACAAAGACAAATATAATGAAAAAAAATTTCCAATAAAATGTTAACAACCAAAATTTTAAAAGTTGCTTAAATGACAGTGAAAAATAATTATTTTTTTTAGTTAAAATTATCCTGATTGTTATTTATTGAATATAGAAAACGATGATTGTTTAGTGGACGTTTGAGAAAAGTTTTGTTAGCAACAAAGACAAATATAATGAAGACAAAATTAATGAAGTTCATTCCAATAAAATGTTAACAACCGAAGATTTAAAAAGTGCTTAAATGACATTGAAAACGTATTATTTTTTTAGTTAAAATTATCCTGATTTAGAAAGAAAACTTATTATTAAGCTACCAGTGTTAAATGCAAAAACTCATTATAGGAAATTGATATTTAATGAATTTAGAAAATGATGATTATTCAATGGATGATTTTGAAACGTTTTGTTGGCAACAAAGACAAATATAATGAAGACGAAATTAATGAAATTTCATCCAATAAAATGTTAACAAGCAAAGATTTAAAAAGTGCTTAAATGACATTAAAAAAAATATTTTTTTAATTAAAATTATCCTGATTGTTATTTATTGAATGTAGGAAACGATGATTGTTTAGTGGACGTCTGAGAAAAGTTTTGTTAGCAACAAAGACAAATATAATGAAGACAAAATTAATGAAGTTTCTTCCAATAAAATGTTAACAACCGAAGATTTAAAAAGTGCTTAAATGACATTGAAAACGTATTATTTTTTCAGTTAAAATTATCCTGATTTAGAAAGAAAACTTATTATTAAGCGAAC
>NW_017095586.1:33910-69545 GCF_001412225.1 Nicrophorus vespilloides
TGGCAACAAAGACAAATATAATGAAGACGAAATTAATTAAATTTCATTGAAAACATTGAAAACGTATTATTTCTTAGTTAAAATAGTTGTTTCTTTTCATTTGTGTACTGTATAAAATACGAAATTATGTTGTAACAAAAATAATTTAAATGCGATTTTTTAAAAACTCCAAAATTTCTCATTTATAAATGGATATAAGTATTTCTTGAAATATATTATATTATGGAATGGTAATGAAATGTAAAATATATTACTATGCTATTAAGTTGGGCGTGGTGTCTTCCCATACGGATGGGCGATCCGATTGCTTTTGCAAAGTTAATATGAAATTAAATTACGATATGAATTTAAGGAAATGCACGTGCATCCGAAATTTATTATTCAAATCGCTGGCGCATATTAAAGGGAAATCGGTGGTTATATCCGGTTTGGGGGTTTCGGAATCAATGCTTTGTTGCATTCCTTCTTCCATTGGCATCGGGGAATCGGAAGGATCACAATTTTTCATGATGCCCAGAGATTTGCAATGTGTGTGTATGTGCAATGTAGAACATGGAACACGAGGAAAGACGATATTTGCAGGTGGACTGCACTGGTCGACTGCAGACCGTGGTAATATCAAATAATTCATAATAACGGTGGCGGTAATGGGCCGAGAATTCCATAAAGTCGGTGAGTTAACCGCCAAACCTGGAACAGCCATCTAACCATTCTTTATGGTTGGCAAGCAGACGATTCCGCTATGTAGGAGAGTTTCTATGTGTATATGTTCGTGTGTGTACATTAGTAAGCCGGACATATAATCACTGCCTAAGCGAGACCTACCCTCCCTCTCTATTTACTACCGCCATTACGTCACATTTACTGTAGTCCCATATATCCGCCCTTTAATTCGCCGCTGCCTTAGCCGCCCCCGCATCACCCAAGTAAAACCAATAATAGTAAATGTTTTATGGGAAAACATCGCTTCCTTGGGGCGCCTCCAACCCAAAATGCGTGCTGGCAACATAATTAATATCAATGCCCAATAAGTGGCGCAGACTTAGGACCCTAAGATGATCAAAACCCATTTGGAGCAAATATCTATAAACAAGCAAATGCAATTTATTTTATTGTAGTGTTGCACAAAACTTGTAAAATAATACTTCTTAAGTATCATAACCAATATTACATAACTTATAACATATAATTGTGAATTTAGTTTTAATTACTTTATATATTATTATAATATTTTAATATTTGAAATTAGCAACAATTAGCATCGAGTTTAATATCCTCACGAACATAAAATCTGATTAACGTTAATTGGTATGTATATTATTTACATAAAAAATGTTGTTATAGTAAAACTTTATAAATCACTTGTTTGTAATAATTAGTATAGTTTCTTGCAAGTGCGTGTTCATATGTATAAGGTGAATTCATACATTATACAACCTACTGTTGCTATTAGGGCACGGCATAATGTAACAATAAATCAAGTGGAAAGCCCACAACTTCAAACTATTATAACGTAGGTCCGGAAAACATTTGTTCCTCTGGTATCTCTCTTAAACAATAACAAACTATAAAGTAAGGGAGGCAATTTCCATTTATGTTGCCGGGCCGCAGGAGACCTGAAGAAAATTAAACGTCGGATTCGTATAGCGAACGCAATAAAACCCCAGTCTGGGGTCGGAGCCAAAGGTGAATGACGATCCCCGTCGCATCCCTCCGCACACATAGATCGACCCATTCCACCCTCTCATTCGACCCGAAGGGTTGCAAGCAACGCAGACACACCTGCCGCACATTTTGCGTGAGACAACTACAAAAAACTAATATTTTACTTAACATTTTGCCTAATACAAATCTGACCGCAATAAAACACTCGGGTAGCATTAAATTTCCGAGAGATTCGCATTAAACCATCCGAAAATTTTATGATCTCTTTAAAGCCGCAAAATAAATGTCTGCACGCTGTGAGGAAGGGGGAGGACCACACAGCAAAGACTCATCCTTTTGTTCGTAATTCTTTCTTCCTTCTCCTGTTCGTTCTTTTTACCGTGTCTCCTCCTTCCATCCTTCCTTCCCTCGGCATTATACGTCAGAGAGAATAAATGCTTATATATTTATATTTGACCGCGGGCGTTCAATGCAGGAAGAACAGGCTTAGAGCTCCGACATTTTATCTCGTTTGTATAATTAATGAAATAAATTTTGCGATGTTGTTTATTATATTACGGAAAAAAAGCTTCGTTTCATAAGGCCTTTGATTATATTTCCTTTTTAAAAAAAAAAGTGGAATGTTCAGTTCTCGTTCATTTTTATCATGATATATATTTTTTTTTTGGATCTTCGGTCTTGTTGGGATATAATTAAAGATGGAGCGGCAACACGTCTGGGTTTCATGATGAGATGATCCTTACACCACACACGTAGAGCCAGTGTTGTTGGAAGCGCCGCCACTAAAACTTGAGCTTTTACGCCAACAGCGGGATATGAGAGAAATCTTGCTAAACTTGTTAAATCTAATCCAGCCTCTATGCTGCCCTCTGAATAGGAAACTACTACATTTTAGACGTCCGAAGGAAAAATGAGATTAAAGAATCAAACCGGATAAGCATATGCAAAAATGTTAAGTTAATCCCATCAAAAAACTTTGAATCCAATGTGTTTTTATAATAACAAATAAACTTCATAGAAACTATTGACTGCAACCTTTTTTTCTTCATAATAACATAATATAATAACTTATATAAAAATATGCATATGTATATAATTACAGAAATATCCCGGACTAATCGAGGACTTTCAAATAGAATACAATACACAAATAAACCGCACAAAGAGACACTTCATTGTTTTTATTGATAAATTTTTAAATTTATTTTGAAATTTTCATATCCGTACTGATCGAAACCAGATTTGATTTAATATGATAATATAAATTTCACCTAATATTTATTTTTTATATAATAAATATATTAGAGAAAAAATAGAGAATTTAAACTATAATAAATGCTTTTGATTTGCAGCTGCAGTTGTGAATTATGTCAATCGATATCCACGTACAAGAAAAGCAAGTTGCAAATGGAAACTGCAGTAACTTGACACAATTGGGAGACCTGTTGGTCTGGTATAGTAAACAACTCGATAAATATTTCACACCCATTGTATTTTGGATTTTCTTTGTTGGCGAATTAGATGGAAATGAAAATAAAAATCAAACATAATCCTAGTGTTTGTTGTAAATATACTTTTTAATACTCGCACAGCATTATAGGAAAGAGTCTAAACAGAATTACAGACGGCCTTTGCGCCGCGTGCTGGCTGCTGCCTCCCCAGGGCAAACAACTCAAGATTGAATATGAAAATTTAATCAGGTAATTTCATAGGGGATGATGGCTGAATTCACCTCGCTTGGCAGGAGTTGTGTGTGTAAGCATTGCTCCTTTCCTTCAAACCAGCCCCGTTCGCTTCACTTATATCACCTATCTCCTTCAATGTAATTATACGAAAATTGCAAATTAGCTCACCCATTCCCATTCGAAAGTACCACCCAAGGGCGAAACGAGACGCAGAAAAATTTCTCAATAACCCCGTTGTTGAATGTTCGTAATTACGCATATTTTGAATCCAACGCTGTGCGAATTCCAATTTTTTTTGTTCGTCGCTTGCATAATGGCAGTGGTAAAAAATAATTAGTGGCGACATTAACCAGAATATGCTGGATTAAAGTTGTAATGGAGGCTGCTGTATGCGGCGGTCTTTAGGGCTGAAGCTCTGAAAACCTTTTAGTTGAAGGGCTGTTGATTTAGGACGCTTGTGTGCCCCGAATTTCAAAGACACCACGCCGCAATTATATTTCGTTATATTGCTGAAAATATAACTCGCCCAATATAGAGGAGAAGGAGACCCTCATACATAATATTTACTTAAAGGAACTCTCCACACTGGCTTTTCAAATTAATCCCGCTGGAAAACGTGAAACACTGAGAGAAATTAGATACAAAAGAAATAACAAAAAAATACAAATAAAAAATAAGGACTATGGGACAAAAAAAACCATGTTTGTATATTTGTCATTGTGATTTTGTGGATTTCGAAATTGAGTAATTGCATTTATTTCGCGAATTAATAACTTTCGCAAATATATTAATCAATGTATGCGCGTTCTGTGCGGACGGCAATCGAAATCTCGTCGCCACGTGAATAATTAAAATTTTAAACGCACACAAACAAATGCGTGCGTGTATTTGCAGTGGTTTGAATGATTTCCACAATTTACCATTACTACTTTCATACACATATACTAAATAACATTCCGGACAATTGAAACAATTTAGCATTTATATAAAATGACACTGGAAAAACACACATTCGCATTTCTACATTGCTGGATTTCGTGCAATACATTAATTCCGTTCAGTTTCATTTAATAGAAACTCGAAACATTCTATTTTCATTTTCGAGCGGAATGCTCTCCCGTTTTAAATAAATTCTGAATTACATTTGTAATTAACTTTTCAATTATATTTTTTTTGCTTAATTTAAATATCTTCTTGATTATGTTCAATTGACTTGTACTGGTTACATAATAAACTTTCTAGTTAACAATCAAACCACTGTAGTAAATTGTTTTGTATCGTGGATTTACAGAGAATTAAAGCAAATATGATACGAACATTAATGAACAATTTGACATGGGTATTATTTTTGATGATAAATAGTTTTAGTTTTGTTGTAATACATTCGTATTTGCCATCAAAATGGACTTTGGGTTTTACTATGAGAAGTTGAAAATCATCCTAAGTTTATGTTGATTAAGGTTTAATATTTCTCATGATAAGTTTGACTAAAAGATATTTATAACTATAGTTTGTTATTCATTTTTAGGTCTTTGGTGATAAATATAGTATTTATTGTGATATGAATTAAGGGTATAAAATAAAATGTATATAAATCGTGTCTACATGTTTCATTTTTCAATATTTCATTTATAATATAAAAGTCCAACACGAGTTCTGGAAATAAATTGCAAGATTAACTTTATCATTCCGGCCCTCAACTATTTTCCAGCAGTCTCCAAGACGCGCACCCGCTTTTCAGGAAATAAAGACAAACAATTATTTCATGGAATTTCCCCGAGAAATATTTATCAAAGCGGCAATAAGTCTAATGAAACACTTAAACGTTAGCTTCATAATATATTTCCGAGATTGTGGATCTTCAAGCGCTGCCGTAATCAGGGGTGTACGGCAACATCATATTTCCAGAAAGCGTATAGAATTAAATATTTAAGTGATTCGATGTGTAAAATGATGTGTGCAGTAGATCATCGACGCCCATCGTCTTGTCCATCGGAAACTTTGTTTTCGTTGTGTGAGTTGCCCATCAGAATTTGATTGATAGACGCAGCCAAGTAATAAAACCAATATACAGCACCGACCGACCGCCAACCCCCACGGTCTGGTGTATCACCCTTTTCCAATCAATCAAGTCCGCCATCCCACCCTCCAACCCCTCGCGCCTTCAAACTGTGAGTTGGAAGGGTTGCTTCGCGGTTAAGTTTCCTTCTTCCGATTCTTCTGTAATTATCGACGTATAATGTACAGTCCAAGGGATCTGGAGGTAACGGTGCGCACCGTCGCATCTCCGGCCGCAATTATTGCTCGACGTTAATTAAATACATTGCGCCCGGTAATTAATATTATATTTTACAATGGCGACGGAGAGAAGAGGACGTACACAGCTCAGCTCGCATCCATCCAACATATTCAATTTGATAAATTTCCTTTAATTATTATCAAAGCGCGTACATAACGCAACGCAAATTGCTCTAAAACGTGCACGTTGTTTCCACTATAAATTGCCACGTGGATTGAAAGTGAATTATTCCAACCAGTTACACGTAATAACGTCTGCGTTTGTATGTATTCATACAATCACATACGCATACATTTATAAACATCATTAGTGTCTTTAATTAATATTAGATTGACTGAATATTCGGTTCACTCATAATGTTATTATTAACATTTCTTTAGCTGATAAATTACAATTCAATACCGTAATCGATATTTAGCCAAATGTAAGTATAATTAAATTAGTTGAACATTCTATATAATTAATTATTTTATATTTCATTCTGGAATAAAAATAGGGCCGAACCAATTGTCTGCCCTATACGAATATATATTAAATGGAACTAAGGTCTGAGGTTTCTCTATCATCAAAAAAAAAAGTGGTTCATTAATATAAAATTGATTTTATAATTAAAATGTAATGAAATCTCGACGTCGATATCAACGTCAGGCAAAAAGAAACTGGCAGCTTTCAAACACCTTTAATGACAGCTAAATCTATATAAAAATATGTTTAATTCAGTATTAACGATTAAATATTGAAAGGCTTTGCACCGTCAAACAATAAATAAATCAATAAGTCTATTGATTGCAACTAAAATAAACGGTATAAGCGTGAACAAAGATCGCCAAATATTCACCCTATATAGAAATTTAAAACTTGTCGGTAAAGTAAACTTACTGTGAATCACTATAAGTTCATGAAACCTGATCATAGCTTTCAGAGGTAAATTGGATGCGGTTTCGTGGTCGGCGTTGTAAATCATAACGTTAATATACTATAGTTTATATTTCTCATTTATGGTTTCGTAAAAAATATATTGAAAGTACTTTAATTAATTTGTTAAAGGGCATTTCTATGGCGATTTTTTAATAAAAAAAATGTAAGCTATTGATGATTCGTAATGAAACAAAAATATATGGGTTCACGTATAATTTTAATAAAAACCTATCAGTTGGGATTAAATGTAAATAGAAAAGCAAAGCTGAAAACATCTGTAACTGTTTGCAGTATTTAGCTGTGGCTATAACGTTATGATAATCCTAATACAGTTCCAGAAACGAGGAATATATATTCGGAAGGGTGAATATAAACGAGGAATGGCAATTATGTTTTCTGTCAAAAAGCTAATATATATGTTATTATTTTTATGGAATAAACGTCTCGTTCGACGATGCTGAGAGTCTAAAAAAGGGGGGATGGGTTTAAAAACCCATCACGTAGAGTATTATGTCTGTGCAGATAAAGTTAATACCTGGGCCGGGTCGTGGATTAGCCGGGCGGCTTACATTACATGCGTTCCGGGAAGAAGTCAGATTGAAATGCCACGGTGTCTCGAAAAGAGAGAGAGAGAGGCAGCAGCAGCAGCATCTCTTTCTTGATGATCCGAAGTCCGTTGTACAATGACGTTGATTTATATTCACAGAGTTACTTTTGTGTGTCGAAAATGGATAGGCGGATATTCCGGGCGGTTGTGGAACCCAGAGGAAGCCACCCCTCACTCACGCACCCGCGGCGGATACACAAAACCCTTGGGCGCCAATCTACAGCCGCCCCTCTAGCAAAATCCACCAGAAGAGACAGAATCTCCCGAAAAGATTACTCATCGCAACAGTCCACGCACGTCTCGCACTAATATCATTTTGATATCATTACCATATCAGGTCCTCACTTGGAATATAGATTATCGAATTACGTTTACACTCTTATAATGCGAGATTGATTTTATATGCCGCCCCCCATCGACGGTGGATACGCATCCGGATAATATCCACAGCTCTGGAGCGTCGATGGGGCTTGTTGTTGTATTATCTCCGCATACCAACTACAACGAAACATCAATATTTTAATGGCCTCCGCTGAACCGAAAATACATTTATGCTCCACCAGCTTTCCTTGGCGATTCTAAAGCGCACACTTTTTCTGTGATCGCCCAAGCGAAAGTGTAATCTCTTTAAATAAACACTGTAAAAAAATAGTTTCCTTTGAGGGCATAAGCGTACCAAAGGTATTTGGAAAATTTGATACATGTTACGGCATTGTAATTAAAAAATATCGCACGATTTTGTACCGCTGACCTCGTAATATTTCGGGAAGCAACTGGTGACCACGTCGAGCGCACCAGGCATTACAATAAATTACACCCTTTACTGCAATGCACGTCGACCCATTTTACAGGCTACTGTGCTTAACCGTAAGCATTTGTTTGAAATCATTGCTATTGTTATGTTTCCAGCCCCAGGTTGTACCACTCCGGTATTCCAATCCTAATTATAATTAGCTTGTTATTAACGTTAATTAATAATATACATGTTTCATTATTTCATTATTCTAATTCTTTTTCTAGTATGATGGGCATTAATTGTATATAAATTAAGTTGTGTTTTTGTATACTTCAAATGAAATAAATTTTATTTTGCTGAGAGTTATATTTATCTTTAATGACTATCAAATGAACATTAGATTTTATTGTCTTGCGGCCTTAAATTGTCGGAGGGTAACTAGTTAATGATCATCTTGGGACTGGAGTTAACCTTCGAGGATGATCGTCGCGCGTCCGTTTCCCTTTTAATGGCAGGCATCTGCTGTTGAAAGTCTGGAGTGCATAATTCGTCGGAAAACAAAAAGGCAAGTGTAATAACATGGAGCAGGGTGGGTCCCAAGGGGGCAGTTCGATCTGCGGTAACACAAATCGGGAACGTGACACGTGGGTACGCGGACCATGGCCGGGTGTCGACGTGGAAACCTCATCCATCAAGGCCGCCCTCCACCTCTTCTCTGGTCGTCGCCCCCTTCTTCACTGGCTCTGAGCCGTTACGAGATCTCACTCTTCCAGAAACTCGTAACCTCTTTTCCTGCTCGCACGTTTAATAAACGGCGGCTGAAAGGGAAACTTAATACCACTTCCACCTATATCTATTTTCTATTGGAAGAATCCTGGTAAAAGCATTGGATTCGGAACTTTTAAAGTGATAAGTACTTTGCTATTTGGTTCGTTCAGTTTTCTTGATTTCACCTCCGCCTTTCTTTCGCTCACTAGTTTTTCCAACCCGACATCAGCTAAGCTTCAAAGAATATTCTTACATTTGAAAACGAATACTACGATTTAAATATTTATATATCAGTTGAAATTGTGGGGAAAAGAATTCCGAATTGATGCGCTGCATAAATTATTCAAAATACATTGCTTACTTCGGAAATGTATTGGAATAAAATTGTTTTCAGGGGTGGAGGATAGTGGGGCGTAGCTCTGTTTATCAAGGCTGGCGGAGTTTAATTAAGTGGTGGAATTTCCTCCGGAGGTTTTTCCAATCAATCAGTTCGCTATGTCGCGCCACATCAGGGATCAATTTGGGTGGAGCGGAGTTTCGTCGCCGTCGACAACGGCGGGGGACGCGGAGGGATGTTGTTTTGACCCTTCCATTGTCCAAGTAGACATCACCATGACTACAGTCCTGTTGCACGGTGACGCTCCAACCATCACCACTTCTACAGGGCACGCTTGTTGCGTATGCTGGGAGTTGATTGACCGTCTGTACCTCTAAATATTCTTTCCTCTATGATTCTTTGAAGCGTTATGAAAAGGTAAAGGTAGCGAGGAACACTTTCATAATTGGAAATGCTCTGAGGCGGAATGAAACATATAAGAATGATACTCGCCTGTCCGATTCTGGAGCATCCAGAATTGTATCGTGTGCACAGAGGGTCGTTCCCGGATATTGGGACTACACATATTAAAAGCCGCCAGCATGTTGGGACTTTCCACCCCTGCGTAGACGATATCTTCACATGGCCCGCAGGAATTGTACGCATCCGACGGCGTTGATAAATGATCAATTGCCGACTCTGAGGTAAACATGCTGTCCTTCAACTCAAACCATCTTCTTCCACCCAATCCACAAACACACACACAAGAAAACTAATGATACCGAAAACAAAAACACCACACGTTTCGGAACTATAATACCGACCCCAGCTCTCAGGGAGAATAATAAGATAAGAAAAAAAAATATAAGGAACGGCATTTACGTTTTTTTTCTTCTTCTCTGTATTCGTCTCTACTCACCCTCCGTCGCATGCACACCATGACTACGACAAAACCACCCTCCAAGAACACTAGTGGAATTTAGATACAGCGTAAAATAACATTCTCTTGAGTTCAGATTTTCGGAATATCTTTCGCATATTTCTTCCATCAATCCAATAACTCCATCAAGCGTAAAATCTAATTATACGTGACATGGTACATTACTCATTTTATATTAAATTTATATAGGAAAATCGTAGTTAGGTAACAAGAAAAATGAATAGCAACTTTTTCAACGTATATTTTTTTCAATTTATTACACATCATCCTTCTAATAAATGAGATATCTCTCAAATAACTTTCTAAAACATTCGTTATTGTAACGTTTATTTAACTTCATAAATAAATAAGCAAATGCCCTTTGAAACTTACAATGAAAGTTTGTATTCATTTTTTGTTTTGTTTCTTTCTTTAAAACCCTAATAGCCGAACATTACTCCTAAAGTTAAAGTAGACAGCATCAATCATGCTTCCGTGTCACTGACGAAAAAAGAAAAACCTATAAGACATAGTACTTGCATAAATATTGATCGTGTGGAACGAATATAGTTTTTTTTTCCATTCATATATTTCCAAAGCTGAATTTTAATTTCACAGAGAATATCAGAACAGCCGACATTTGCTGATTAAAGTCTTATATAGTAAAAAAAAAGCGAAATTATAAGTGAAGTATTATTCGGAAAATAGCTCCGCGCAAGTCGATAATTGGTGGTTAATTAAAAATGCTCTGGATGATTGCTTGCAATAATCAGGGTTTAGCAAACGCAAGGCGTTCTTCATGTTGTTAAAAGATCTTGAATTAAAACTAGCTTTATATAATTTCTTAATAAATAGTTATATAAAGTAAATGAGACTGTGCAATTTAATATTGTTATAACATTTTGGTCGAATATAGATATGTAATTGGGTTGACGGACAAATATTGATAATATAAATATATAGTAATGAATGGAGGCGATTAGCTCGAACGCAGACAATAAGTTAATTAGATTAATAATAGTAGTCGGTATGAGGGGATAATGAGAGAGAGCATGACAATGGTATCGAATGGTAACGACAATAGCAGATAGCTGGACTATAGTGCATAATGGCATCGAATATATTGACATAGAAATCTGATCGTTTAATTGGCAAGTATATAGTTATAGAATATGGACGGTATATCAGCAATTACAGAGAGGAATATATCATTTGACATACAGTTCTAATTAGCTGTATTCGTAATGCATTCATGACGCTAATCAACATGGGACGGGCATTACGAGTGTGTCGGAGGTTGGCGTCGGAGGCGGTGGCGGAGGCAGAGTGTAAAACGCGCGTACCCAAATTCACACGTGGAATCAATTTGGTGAGCAATTATCGGGGAACCGGGCTGGGTAATTGGCATGCAGGTCCCGCGAATGTACCACGCACGCATTCATCCTAATATGCAAATTCGGATCTGGATGCTTTCGTTATG
This sequence comes from Nicrophorus vespilloides, assembly GCF_001412225.1. Classification (NCBI taxonomy): domain Eukaryota; kingdom Metazoa; phylum Arthropoda; class Insecta; order Coleoptera; family Silphidae; genus Nicrophorus; species Nicrophorus vespilloides. The sequence goes on from NW_017095586.1 coordinate 45,304, forward strand.
CAGCAGGCAGCCGCCAGCTTCGAATGTGTCGCGGTGTTGTGTCTAATGATACCACTTGTTGCTAGGATCCCAACCCTTGTTACTTATACCCTAACGAGATCTACACTTTTCCGAAACCCATCCAGCTAGGGGAACGGTGGGCGGTAGAGGACTGGGATGCGAATGCAGGGGTTACAGAGGAGGACGTCGGGAGCGGTAGGTGACGCCTGATTGAAGCCCATACAAAATTACTCTTTAATATTCAAAATGCGCACGCCAGTGTGTAATTTATGGAAATTATTTCGAATTTTTAGTCGCTACCCTATCCCAAATACATCGCCCCTAATTAACTATTGTCCCCTGTATGCGCATTAATTAAACTATATATCAAACTCCATATTTTAAATTTTCAATGCGCCCAAATTGGCAGTCCATTCTCTCTATTTTTACTTGTTTCACTTTTACAACACAAAAGCGATATAACATCATTTCACTCTGCAATTACGTGTCGTACAGATCTCTTATTTTCGAAGGCAACATTGTATACATGCGGAAATAAAAGCAATCTTTATTCTGGACAAATGCTATTAGCTATTACTCTCGTCGATATATTACATTTAACTGTAAACATCGCTGACTTTTACAGCAATTACTTTAGTTTGCGGAGAAGAGCTAAAGAAATTTAGTGTAAAGAATTCATATGACTATAAAAACTTCAGGAATGGTGATTTAAGCTAATTTATTGACTCGCTGGCAATAAATGTCATTGACATTAAAAACAATCAATTATAGAATTGGCATTCATAAAGATCTATACTAAAACGAACTAAGATCTTAAATGATGTAATAGTAAACATTCAACTAATTTAATACTTATGAAATCACTAACAGAAATTTAATTATAACGATATTTTTGTTTCATTTTCAGTAATGATAGTTAAATATATGTGAGAAGTTTAACTTTAATTGAAGGAATCATTGTATATATGAGTTTTATTATAAAACAGTATTTTCCAAAAGTTATAAATAATATTTATAAAGTATTAATATAATATCATGAGAATTTTGTAGTCCGCGGAGTAATTTGAATATATTTGCAATTTTTGCCTTATTACGTTGCAGTTTATTCAAGGCAATATTTAGTGTATTGTAAGTACATTTCTTATTCGCAATGATACTTTTATGGAAAAAAGCAGATTCGAAAGTTTGAGAACCGTTCAATCCATTGAAATATTTAAATTCTTTTATTTATTTCTTATGATTTGTGTCTTCCACGTAAAGATTTGAATAATTTTACTGAAATTACTCAGCAATCTGTTTAATATAAATCTATATACATTTAAACGTTATTTCATATTTACTTTAATTAATCTAAGGGAATGGAATGTATCCTGTGACATTTCAAATCTATGTGATTGTATTTGGATTATATCATAGTACTTACAATGATATTCCTGCTGAGCCTGTGCTAGGAGGGAAGCAAACACATGGCTATCTACTGGTCTGGTAGTGATTTCTTCCTCGCTGGAGCTGTAGCCTCTCTCCTGCCTCCATTCCAGACTTCTTTGGCGCCGCATCCCTGTGTTACTCTTGGGACCTCTACGGCCCAGTGTGCCAGCAGCGCTGTCCATCACCAAGCCATCTGAAACAATAAATAATAACTCTAGAATGGCGCAACAAGAACATCACCAACACTTGAGCCTCCGGCAGGATTCTCTCTCGCCTGTTTTAAAATGCATTAAACGAATAAAAATCCCAGTTATATTGCATTATGTAGTGTCTACCTAGTCTACATGATATATCACTTGTTGTTAGCTTAGCAACGAAATGAATTTTAATATTACTTTCACAGTGAAACAGCACCTTTTTTTTCCACGTACGTGGACCCCGACTAGCTTTTCCTCTTTCGCTCTGTCTCTGGGGCTAAATTGTAATTTCATTTATTATTTCTCGAGAGAAACACTGTGCATCATTGAGCGGAAAAACTAATTTCAAAAATATATATATTTTCACTTTCAAAAAAAAAAACATAAAGATTTGTCAGTCTGTAATAAAAAAGATATTAACAATAATGAACAGATGTTTTAGAATCATAATTACATTTTATATCTTATATTAGGCGATTAATATTAATTAATCTCTACGCATGTGGAATTTAACTTAATTGAAAAAAATCATATTAATAGTGACCAATTAATTAATATTACTTAATAAAATGAATGAATTTCGTGGTTAAAACTTACAGTGACCACTTAATCGAATGTACGCTGTTAAGATGATTTCGTGGAGAGTATAAGTATAAGTTCCCACATTAAAAATCGTTTAGAACGCTAGAAAGAGAGATGCTACTTAATTGGAGATGATCGATTCATCTAATAAGATGAGAATATAGACTGTAGAAGAGATGAGAATAATGGGAATGCCCGCATTACTTATACATGCACATTTTAAGTACACAACAGTTAAATTCCCATCAGTCACAATGGGTATTAGCATTGGTATTAGTAAATGGGATGGGAAGGGTTGCAAACAAGTTGGGCGCGACCTTAGAGCCAATTAAAGACCGGGCATTGTATTTATTGATGCGATCCGTTATAATAGCATTCAATCATAATTTATGTTCAATTACAATTGAGTCAAAATATTTTATGGATGATTTGTCTATATGTGTGTGTGGGCTTCACCGAAGCTTCACCCTCCTATACCATTTGTACCGCGTTAATAAAACAACAACTAAAAATAAATAATGGAGGTTTTCCTACTAACTAAGGTAATTATTGTTTCATGGAATATATTTTATGAAACATATTCAATTCAAATATATATGTATATATGGGTCGGTAGACTGAAGCACGTTATTCGCTTTTAAATTGTTAATTCACATTCTGTTATGGCTTTACAATTTTTAAAAATACATTTTTTTTGTTACGCTATTGCTCATGCAATATCATAAATAATAATGCAGTATGCGAAAACTAAATAACCCCAAATTGACAGTTTAATATTTTCGAACAGTGACTACTATCATATATATTTTTATATAAATTTTGAGGTCGTGGTTCACCCCCAAAGGGTTATTTTTTTGTATCATTTTTTAAACATCAAATACATATCAATACATTTACATTGTTTTATTGGCCTCATAGATGAAACCATATTTTGATATCCTTATCATTTTAATAGTAACAGTTACAAAACGATTCGGTTACCGAACAAAAAAAACGCTGTTGTTTCCAAACAGTCCTCCAATTAGGTACATGATGGACATGAAATTTTTGTACAGTCGAAGGAATTATGGTCATCCATCAAGCATTAATTGTATTTAATGATTAACCAATTAGATTTAATTGTTGTATACATATATTAATATTTAAGTCTTTAATTACTATTCAATGCTTATAATATATATATAAAATTCAGAATTAATGTACATAGATAAAGGTAGTACGAATAGTATTGATTTGAGTTATTATCATGGTTAAAATAGAAAGTTTTAAAATGCGATATGTTGTACAACCGCGATTTGTCGTATATTCGAATATAGATCAAAGATAGGAACATATTTTACATGGGTATCTAAGCCGTAAAAAGATCAATTGATGTAAGGAAGATAAAATGAAGTTCATATATCAAGGGGATCAAGGAGGGAACACACAAAAACATCAAGAAGTATATCTTAAGGAATCTGATACTTTAGCTTTGAGCGACCTTCGACTCTGAAAGTAAAAGTATTATAGATTATGAAAAATGCTGATATTATAAAAAAAAAATTATCTATAGATATTTTGCAGTAAGAATTTTCAAGAAGTAAAAATGTATTTTATCAAATCAGATAATATGTACACATTCGGTTTTTATTTTATCTAATTTCTCGTCCAGTTTCAAACAGTCCGGAATGCGAGGTATTACTGTACATTAATATACAAAACATTGCGAATTTATTTAACATTATTTCATTAAAAAAGTTTACTTATACAATGAAAAGCAAATAGAATATTTGTTGATATATTCTCGAAAGTATATAACAACAACAAAAGGGGGATTGTAAAAAAAGGGAATACGTGTTGAAATATACTGAAACTCGTTTTGTTTTTTTTTTTCTCTACCTTCCAAATCAAATGTAAATAATTCAGTTAATTAAATTGAAGCTGTAGCAAATTAAAATGTAATTGGAATAGCATGCTACTTCCATTAGAGCCAGTTGCTTTTTTTCCCTCGTCTGTATTTGTTGTTTTTTTTTTTGACGATCCCAGTAATTTTTTTCAGCTGAATTTTTCATAAGAATTTTTGTGTATACTTTATAATTTTTTTTTCGCTCTCCGGTAGGATTAGAAAATAATAAAATACAGAGAGATGCAGGGCTGGGCCGGTGGACGAGAAGGGGGGTTCAAGTGCGTGTCTCTTCCCTAATCCGGGGGATTCGGTTACACGCTTCGAGATCGTCCATTATTGATCATGACTGTCATTTGGGATCCACCCGAAGTAAATACATGGGAAAACAAACACGTTTAACCCCTTTAATGGTCAACTTTGCCGTCTATGACTCAGCTCAGCTACCGGAATCCTGCCGAAGGCCTAAATACACTCATAAAATTCATAATAGGAGAAACATTCTCCCTGCTTTGCTCTCTGTCTGCGACTCTTTACAATCACCACAAAACCCACAGACGTTTTTACATTGAAACCGCAGGACAAACCACATAAAGTTTCCTGCCGTAGGATTAAAAAAATCATCTATTTTGGGAATTCAACTTAGTTTTGTAAGCTTTAAAACTTAGTGTAAATAGGGATTCATATTTTTACTTTAATCTTAACCCCGGTTATAGATTTACTATGTTTATTCACAAAATTGTTTATTATGAGAAACTGGACATAATTATTAGTTTTTAATATAATTGATTGCAATGGATTTAAAATAGTTAAAGAAAAGTTATAAATTTTTATATTTTTTTTTTGTGTTGCGTTAGCATTTAATAATTGATTGCAAGGGATTATAATAGTTAAAAAAAAATGTTATAAATCTTTATAACTTTTTTTGTGTTGCGTTACAGGATTTAATAATAATAAATATGAAATCTCAATATGAATAAGAAACTTGGAGCTCACTTTCTAAGATTAGAGTTAAGTTCTAAAGATTAGTTCTCGTGAATATTCTGTGGGTATTAAAGCGCAGCGAAATGAAACAAAAACATTTATCGCGACCAGATCCAATTATCCGCAAACTTTTTCGAAGCCAAACAAGCCGGAAAATAGGAAAAACCGTGGCGCCTTTGTTATGCAGGAAATTAAGAAAATTCCTATTAAACTTGAGAAGACTTAATGCAATTTTAGATTCGCCATTGAAAAACTTATATGTTAACTAACAATATTCAAAGCAAAAGGAAATTGAAAAAATAGCTCAATAATTGAACCGTTTTCTTGAGAAAGCACCGAATGGAAATACTAATAAAAAAATAAAATAAAAGTTGTCGTCGAAGCTGAAACGCAAGTGCTCGAGGAGAAGGAAGCGTTGAGTAAAAAGGAATCGCACCAGGAGCACGATTTGCATCCTGCAGAAGCAGTAATTGAAAAGAAGCTGCGGAACGCATAGCCCAGAACGGAAACTGCATATTTCCTGTGCAAAAGCACACATCGTAAAATGAATAGAAGTACGCAGCGAGTAAGGAATAAAAGTAAGGAGAAAAAGGGGCGAATAATTAATTAAACTTTGATGATAGGCGGAAGCGGAGGCAAAACATTTATGTGGAGAGATTTTCCCGCCCAATATTTACTCTCATCCAAAATCCGAGCCCTAATACTTCTTCCATTAATTTAAGACCTCGGCAGCTTAAATCGAAGGACTTGAGTGTTTTTTAATGATAACTCATCCTTTATAGGGGAGGACCTCCCAGTTTTCAACCCCCTTCCCAGAAGCAAATGCAAACACGTGATGTCTGTCTCTAATTGCTGAATTTTGATTTACCAATTAGTGTTGAGGATTACTAAATTTTATATCTGTAATTAAAGCTCGAAACAGCGGACTAATATAGCCCCAATTATATACTAAGTTATAAACCCTAAGTCGTTTCCTTATCGTCTAATTATTCCACTTCATTCCAGATCCATTAAATAAAAGTAACCATAACTTACATAAATAAAAAGCAGTTACATCAACGTAAACCACCTAGAAATACATAAAGAGGAGAAGAAAAAACATCGGTAAATAACGCTTTTTATTATAATATAGATTATTTTTATACTCCACGCATATATATGAAATTTATGTTTATGCGCGTCCATTTTATGGCCGCCCGGTATGAAAAATGATGTAATGGCGAATACATAAGATAAGTTACACACATGCGATATTAGAACCGGAAACATTTATTATACTCGCGCGTGTATAATTCCATGCAAATGGCAATAAAATCACTTTTGAAATTATGTCTTATTTAATTTGCCCACACATAGATACGGACTGAGTTCGTTGAAAAAAAAAATGTGTTAGCCCTTTGCTGCTGTTGCTGCTGTTGTTTTGTTGCTTTTCGGATGTGCGAGACAGAGATGGAACGGCAGAAAAAATGTGGCCTAATTTTATTAATCCATAAAGTTAAGTGCGGTGTTTCGAAAGTTTAATTCAGTTAGGGACGTGCGAGCACGAAGGGACCATCACATAATATAATTTTAAGGGAGACAAAAAATGCCATGTCCGGGATTTCAATTTTATTACGGCATACTTTTAGTTTGCAAATTAATGCCGTATCACGCTAATATCCAACGTTTCGATATTAATTTAATTAAAAACACATCTCATTTATATAGCTTACACTTTGGTAGAATCCAAGTATTTTATTTATTTGTTTTTCATTATTTTCTTGAATATATAATAATTAATTGCATAGATGCCAATTTTATAACTACATCTAAAATTCAATCCAATGGGAAGTATAAGAATAATCTTTACATTTCCATCACAATATCAAAAAATATTGAAAAGTTGTTTTTGTTTTGTTTTTAAAATACATTAAATATTATTTTCCTTAAAATGTAATGTGCATAAATAATTATTGTATATGTGAAGTGGGGTTGCTGGATCATCTCTTCATTAATTATTATTATAATGTCCTTTTTTTTAAATTTACTTTTACCACATTCATAAGGCTTGATATCAATGTCAAATGATAGATTGCTTTAAAAAATATTAAATTAAAAAAAAATATATAAATACTAAATTAATGATAATTAGTTAAGGTTATAACTAATTATCATTAATTTAGTCGTAATCGGTACTTCGTTATTAAAACATACAGTTAAATAATATCCCAAAGGTAAATCATAGTTTGAAATAAAGTTAAGATATTCTAAGGATTAATTAAATAATAAACTTTTGTACTAATTATTGTTTGCTTAATTACTTGATAAACATTTGGATTTAATATACTCTTGATTAAAACTCTACAAATATCTTGTCAAATTTTATGCAAGAACAAAGTTGTTTATTTAGAAAAATATTGAAATTGTTTTTTTGTGTTTTGGAAATACAATAAATGCAAATAATGTTGACGCTACTGGGTTTCAAGCATTGATGAGAATGTTAAAGTGGAAAATCTATTAGAAGGGTGTTCGAATTGAGTTTGGCATATTAAGTTTGTTTTGTTGGTGGAAAGGAATGGAGCAGAAGCAGCAGCGGAGCAGGCACGTCTGGGGCGTTTAACGACTAAAATAAACAAAATGATCTCTTTATTCGGTACATTAGTAAAATGTAATTATGCCGTGCTGCAAATAAAGTTAGCAATTAGAGAGTAAGCGTCGCCACCGCTGCAGCCGCCACCTCCAAAGCGTCAGCATGCTTACAACTAGGTAGGTTGGACCAATCGCAGCCCGCCGTTGTCCCGTCCACTTTATGCACTCTTGTCAAAAGCTATCAGCTTAAAGCTGACGGCGTTAACACAAAAGCCCTTTACTGGAACCGCCCTCCGCATCGCCGACGCCCCACCGCCTCCTCTTCACTCCTCACCATTAAACTCCTCACCTCCTGTTTGATATATTAAAATTTAATTTTTCAGCGAGTTCACGTTTAACAGTTTTTAATTCGACGTCGCACCTCTTTTTGCTGTCGCCTGCAGAGAATCATTTTTTATTATTAACTCCCGTACGTTTTATACTTTACTCAAATTATAAAACATCTAATTTTCTAGGAGGCGGCGGCGGCTGCGGCAATTGCCGGATTTCCCCATGCCCCAATCCTAAATGCAGGCGACGTTGAGCGACGCAATTTTCATCTCGCAAGATAATTGTAATGTTCTTGCTATTAACATAAAGAGCTCCCTTTTATTCCGCGCGACGTGACTACAAAATTAATATCAACTATATTACACTCACATATAGACCCTGGCGACAAATAATAGAAAGCACAGAAAATAAGAAAGCAGATGAAAATTGAGTGGAGAATAAAGGAATACTGTATGTGCAAGAGAAAGAAAATTATGCTTTTTACCCTGCTTGCTCTCGTACGTTTCAACAATAACATTTTTATTCACTTCACAATTTTCTTTGTTATTGAAATACCGAGTTTAAAAAAAACATTTTTTAACGCAAAACTTTTATTATCGAATATACATATTTATATTTTCTTATAAAACATCGCTCTCATTATAAAGTGAAACCTAATATGTATATTTACTCATATTTAGCTCTTTTAATGTCCAGAAATTCCCAAATTCCTAGACACAACTGAAGCTAGACGAAAAAAAAAATAAAATTTGTAAAATGCATTTTTAACAATAAAAACTACAACTTCAATTATTTGTGAAAATTTTTGACTTCTGCCTAAATCCGCCCCTATATGTAGATATTTTATATTTTGTTCATTGTCATATAATTTCTATAAATATTAGAACTGTTAATTTCATTAAATAAGAAATAGTTAATGTTATATATCTCAATTTGTGTTTATAATCTTAGTGGATAAAGCATACATTCAATTTTCGCTTGAATAGAGTATGAGAGGATCGTAAGTAATAAAACCCTCTCTGCCAGAAACTATATTCTAAATGTTAATGCGTCGACTATTAGAAATATTAACATAATCGAATTCATTCCATATTCCAATCTTAACTTGCGCATTTGCATATTTCGTTCCTAGAAGAAAATCTATTATACCTGTTGAAATTGTGAAGGACTTCGAGTAAAATCATGTTTTCCCAAGTAAACGCTTCATTATCACAACTTGCAATTACTAATTACGCAACAACAATAATAATCATTGTTCCTTTTACCGCCTTTAGTCGTTAGCAAATGTATTTTCCCCGACGTGTTACGACCACTCATTATACTAATTAATAACAGAAGTGCAACAATGGGATTGTGCACCTACGAGTGTATTATAATTATTTTAATTATTCTCGTTCAGTTTCGAACAACTTTCATCACAATTATATAAATAAAATATTATAAAAAAATAATGTAACGATGAAAATGGAAGTGAAAAATGAAAGAAATGGAACCAAATTGAACAACAAATTTAAATATAATGGCATTATTAATTTTAAATTAAATACGTAATGTTCGGTTCACGGGATGCTAGTTATTGGCGTTCGATCGTGGATGCGGTTATTTTATTATTTACACCTGTTACATAATTAAAGCATCGGGTAAAAGTTCCGCATTACGGATAATTCATGTTTATAGTTATAATATAATATTAATAGTCGTAATATCATTTGTCCACCGATTTATAGCCGTTCATAACAATTTTAATCAATATAATTTATAATTTTACCTCCGCCTCGTGAATTTGTAGTAAAACTACAATTGATGCATAATTTATACCATATTATTAAACACTTTAGGTGTTACAGCCAGATGACACCTTTATTTAAAAATTAGCATTTCGTGACGTAAATATTTGTATTATTACCGAAATTGCCAATAAATTTTGAGAACAAATACAGGTATTTCGGTAATTTAAAAATGAAGAAAAACCAAATGAAACTTGAACTTGAATAATGAAATAAATTTAGCTTTGAATATTTAGAAATAACGTATAATTATGTATTAAAAATTATCAGAATTTTACCTGTTTTTTTCTTAAAATATTTACTGTTGATGTGTAATAGAAACTTTTGAAGAAAAATACCATTAGACGTATGCCATACGAATGTACGTTAATGCGAGAATCAATTTCCATGTATGATGTACAGACGTGCCTCTTTGATCGCACATACGTACTCAACGTTCATATCAACGTACACGTTGTATTAATATCAAAAAGAACTGCAAACACCTCTAACTGATGTAGATCAAAACCTTGTAGTTAATTCTGTGAATGCGCCGGGCGTAAAACAAATCTATTTTTATATTTTGTTAAAAAAAAGAATCTAGGAACGTAATGGGATAATAAATGAACAACGTATGGTCTTGACTATCGATTTCTTATTAAATTATTTTTATTAATGTATTTATATCCGTGCATTTCCACTAATATTATATTTTAATTTATTATATTTTAATACGAAAATCATGTTGCTAATGTCATTATTTCAATTTTCAATTGCGTTTGAAATTACAGAGAGCCTAAATTCAATTAACTTTTCCAATGCAACGGTTATATTTATTTCTATATATTTGCAATTATTTGTACTTGGATCGGTACTTTGAAATAGTGGCGCGTCACTCAATTCAATGCTTTTTATTCATTTGGAAATATTGAAATTTCATTACGACCTCCATTATTTACAACTGGCAATATAATGCAATAACGGTTATTGAATTTATAAATAAATAAATATATATATAAAACTTGACTGGTTTTGAATAACGTCATTTATTTATTTCCATTTTCTTTGACCTATTTGTGCTTTAATAAATAATATCACGTGCAAATAAGTCATAAAGATTGTTAACTTAGACCTACTTGAAGTAAATATATATATACACGTAATAAATTCTCTTAAATTGCATTGCTAATTATTTATTGATTTTAAAATAATTAGGATAACATAAAATAATAATATATTAATTGTAATTATAATATAAGCATTATATATATTCAAGATATTTACATAGATCTTATTAAATCTAATATAGTTATTATTTTTGTAGAGTTATTACGAATTATTTAAAATCACTTCTTAATTCATATACAGGTATCCTCCGACTTACGAACTCCCGGACTTACGAACAAAATTCTAAAATCTCTAACTAGTTTCAAGGAGATATAGTGATAAAAGAATTAACTGTCCAAACAAAAATTGACAATTTCTTTAATAAAATACTATATTTTATTAAATAATTTTGATGTCGAGATTGAAAAGTATTTGTAAGTATTTTGTTTATTTTAATTTATTTTTCAAATTTATGCAGTCAGTACAGAATTTAACATATATAAAAGTAAAAATCATGATGAAGTGTGATAAGATAAGTATATTTTTAAAATTCCCCCGACTTATGAACAAATTTTACTTACGAATGGAATTAGTTCGTAAGTCGGGGGATACCTGCATTCTATTTAATTTTACAAGATGTAATCAAGAAAAACGTTTTTATTGCAAACTAAATCTTCCACTGAAGACCATGAACTTCTGCATTCAATAAATTTCTAACATCCTCTTTGGATAATTTATTGTATGTTGTTTTCTTCTTCTAGTACAACTTTGGGTATATTTAGAAACAAACTCAAACATTTAAGCATTTTAGTGATTTCTTTCCAATAACTATCAATGTTACAAATCCTCTAGTTTAATGAAATTGCTTAATATTCGACGCTTAGAATAAGCTTTAAATGATATTCTTATTGAGTTAAACACAATTTTTGCTTAAATTGTAATTGTAAGTTAAATGAGATTTGAAATTGCAGACTTGGTTATATCAAAGGTTAATGTCAGAGGTAACAGGTATAACAGTACCATGACTTTTATCGATATTTTTTAATATTCAAGTTCGTGGTGCTTCATAGGTTAGTGACTTCTCGAGACAGTAGCTTCTTTTAAAAGTACGCGATATTAAGGATAAGCCATGAAGTTTTACTACTAAAGCGGATGAGAAATTGGCTGTAAACTGTCGTTTTGGTATGAAAAATCTCCGATATATATATAGGTAACTCCTAGCAGAAATCAATATAAGAAGTGTGATGCTATTAAATCTGCAATATTGCAGCGCGGGCACTAATCTGGCGAGGTTGTGTAGACTCGAAAATGGAAGGAAGCAATCGTTAAAATATAAAGGGTCTCACTCGATTGGGCGCAGAGTCGTTGGGGCTTGTTTATTATAGTCGACTTTTATTACAGGGATTATTCGGACACGGCAGGCCATTTTCTCAATGTGTCAGTTTGTAAAGGCAAATATTAAAAGCTTTATTATTAGCGTCGCGTAAAGCAAAGACCAATCCCGTTCTTCTTATTTCCACAAAGCCTAAAAGCTCACGTTCATCTAATAAAAACAGAAAAAAAAGAACGACTAGCGAAACAAAAAAAAAATTAGAGAAGAGAAGATCTTCAAGCTAAAGAGAAACCATTTCAAGGGGATTATATTAATTAAATGCAACAACTCTCAATTTTTTTCTCTCTCCTTTCCGCAATTAAAATGAAACCAGGTTACATTAAGTTTTAACAAGAGTCTGTTTGTTGTTATTCTTGCTGCTGCTGATGTTATTGGTTTCGATCAAAACTCAGGATATATACAGTATGTAAAATATAATGCAATTTTGTACGTGAAACTTTAAACCACATCAAAGAAGACCCGTAAATAATTGATCTTTTACAAACAACACTTTCTAAACTAAAATTGCATCGCAATTTATAAATTTTTAATCCCCTTGGTCCTTAAGATGGATAGAGAGATAGGGGAAGAGAGGCAAGCAAAAAAAAATAGCAAGCAGCAGCAAGTGGATAATGATTTTTTCCTTCATATTTTTTTTTATTCTTCTTCGTTTTATTTGAGTTTGAGTTTCAAGGAGGCAATGAAATGCACCGCGGTAGGTATACTAGGACGAAGGACGAGAGGCATGGAAACTTTGTCAGAAATTGAAATTCCTGGGCCTTTGAGAGAGCAACTTTGCGTTTATTCGCGCGCGCATACACACACACCCATGCACATTCGCCGTCTTTAAGATGTGCCAAGGAATTCGAGCAAAAGTGGACGAAAAGGGAGATGAGAGCAGAAGGAAGAGAAAGGGAGAGTTCTTAGTGTGATGATGCGCCAACGCCCGTGGCAATGTTTAACATAAACGGAATGCCGACGACAATGTCAAATGGATGCTGAAGAAAATAAGACGATAAATTGGATTTTGGGTTCGAAACTATTTATGTAATCACCAGTATGTGAAATACTTAAGAATTAAACTTAATTGATGATTTGTGGAATTGCAGTGTTACAAATAATAATTACCGAAATTCCCTATTTTGTAAAATATTTGTACTTAATTCTTACCAATAATTTTATTTATATTTTTGTTTAAACCCTTTGTTAACTGAAAATAGTTAAATGAATAATAATAAATGAATTATACTGATTTAGATTACAAAAACGGATCAATTTATCTTTTTTTTCTTTTCGTTACGACATAAAAAAAATAACCTATATAAAAGTGACAAGTATTACTTGAATGTAGCTTTATACTCACTTAGTGTTTCAAATTGCAAAACAAATCATTTTAGAAATAATTTGTGAGCATAAATAGTTTCTCAGAAATAAACGAGCTAGATAGAAAGACCGTAGACGGTGGAACTTTAGAATTTAGATAGTGCTGAGGTGTGTATATTTTAAGATATTTTACATACTAAACAATGCAAGGAGATTTACATTGTATGCATATTCATGGCATACATTCCAAGTTCCAGCAGAATGTGCTCCACTCGGCTCGTCGCCGCACCGCGAAATTCGAAAATAAATGTTTTATGAATAAACTTTTACTTACACTATAAATACTTCCAAACGCAGAAAACACGCCTGCAACCAAAGATAATACGTATATAATACAAAGAGAAAGCATACAAAACGAATAGAGACGAAAAAAAAATCTCTCTCGTACATAGAGATAAAAGGGCATGGTCACAAGTGTATATGCATGTTGATTCATTTGAAACGGAAAACTGGTGTAGCTCTGCAATTTATATTTTGTGCAAATTTATATTTCCACTGTAACGGATCCATTTTCCTTTGGCAATTTAATATCATCGTGTGTACCAGCGAAATGTAATGCCCAAATGCCATCGATCGCACGCAACGTAACGCGCCGCGCCGCACAGACAACATTAATATGCAACACTGGACAAGGAAAAACCTCGGAAACAAATGGTGGCTTGGCTTTACATCAATCTCAGTCAACTGAATAAAGAGTGGTTGCTTCCTTCCGATCTTAACGTTGTGAATACGAATAAATGTAGTCTTTAAATTAATCCTAGCTTTTTTTAATACTCCTTCATGTTTATACCTCAATTACCAATATCAATGCAAACATAATATAGCGTTTCTGGGTCGTATATTTTTTTAATGAAACTTGAAATGACAGCTGTCATATTGTGTCAAAGCTAGGAACTGATGAAATACTCTTAACAATTAGTTGTACACCTACATAGAATTAAGTTGGGTCTTAAGCTTTTATATAAAAATAATTACTGTTTTTCTTCTAAAAACCGGTCTACATATATTAGCAAGATATTGTCGTATCCCGGTATTCAAATATCTCTGGACACTGGAATATCTCGTAATTATGTCATGGTGGAGTTTTAGTGGAGTTTTTAAGGAATGCTAGAGGTGAAGTTGGACAATAAACACTTTATTATTCACTATAAGATTATTAATAACTTCTATGTCTAGATTCCAGTTGCTAGATTTGTTACTAGGGTTTTTATGAGTCTAACAAGGACTCAGGAGGACTCTCCACTAATCTAAAAGTAACTTGGACTAGCGACTAGCTAGGAATATGGCTTTAACATTGACTTTTTAGGACTCTTCCTGTATTACATAAACATCCTGTTATATAGTAGTGAATTAGCATAGTTGGAGTACAATATTTGGTAATGGAAGATAGCACCTAACTTTCCCTAATAATTAAGTGATGAGGCAGATGTACATATTAGTAGTCATTATCGATTGGCCCTTTTGAATTTGTGCACTACATGGTGATTAACAATAGTCGTTACACAATTATTAGGTATTGGGATCTTCCTAAGTGGTATTTGTTCTAAATATTAATGACTTACATACATAAACATGTATAAAATAATAAGGGCTAACATAATATAAACAATAACGGTTATACATAACAATATGTATCTATGTCTCTATATTCTATTATATCAGAGATGGTCAACTTGTTTATTCTTGACTTATCCACATAAAATTGAAAATAAGTTTTTTCAACATTACTTATATAAATTTTTGTATTGTTGCAAGAGGATGAAGAAGAATAAGAGCAATCTGATAATGATTAGGATACAATGGAAACTAACATTCTCAAAAATCAAAGATATGAAGATTGACATTAATAAATTTTCAATTATATAATTTAATACATTGTTAATATTTCAGAATTATATTGGTAAATTAATATTATTTAATTATTTACAAAGTCATTCTTTCAATATCAATCCTATAAAATTGACTATAGTTTTTTTTACCTAAAATAAATATGTTTGTAGTGTGTACTAAAAAAAAATAATTAATGATGTATGCATGCATTCAAAATAAATGACAGATTCGACAGGGATGTAATCAGGTGTTGTATTTTCAACGAAAAAAAATAAAATATATTCGACTAATAATGTTAAAATAATATCAATTACAATATACAATATTTACGTGTAAAAGGTCCTGTTAATTTGGTTCGTTTTATGTGCATGGAAATGATAACAAAATGGAATATAAATAGTCTATGGTACGCGCGCACACGTAGATTTTATTTATTTTCGCCGCACGAGCGCCAACAGCATAAAAATAAATAAAATTTAAAATTGAATTTATTTTCCAATGCATAGAAATGCAAAATTGCATTAATTTCGTTCATTTGCATGGGCCATCTGCCATCGGCATTACAGCGTAACGGCGATTCCGAATTAATTAATTAATATAGATAAAAGTGTAACGAAAATAACAACTTTTCAAGATGAAACTTTTCCACTATACATATTTAATGTAAATATTGTAAAGCTCTCAATGTGATAGTTATAAACAATCGCTAACAACATTTTCGTTTCTCCGCTCATAAATTTTCAGTACGAAAGTTTTCAATTACTTTGCATGTTCCAACGAAACCTTAACTATATTGTGTTTGTACATAATTAACGCTCGGTACGTCAATTGAAAAGTGACATTGTAATATGATGAAAGTGTCGCATGATTGATTGCGGTTTTTAATTGAAATATCAGTTAAAAGTTATTTGCAGACCCATAAGCTAATACAAACCTGAAATATTATATAAACAACTCAGCTTTTTTTTCAAACACAGTAAAATACTTTAGATAACGAAACTTTGATTTATAATTTCAAGAATTTAACAGAAACAAATTAAGACGAAATTAAATAAAATCAATTAAAAGGTTTCGAAAATATGGTCAAAGAGAATATTACTAATTTATTGAATGCAGAAGATGATAGTTTTTTTTGTTGAAGATTTAGAAAACCTTGTAGAAACAAACACACAAAATAATAATTTAATTTGTTGTTGTTTGTTAAAGTAAAATTATGGAATTGATACTGTTTGATGATAGCAAAAATACTAATAATATTTATATAGCTGACGTGTGAAAGATCAATTGTACGTGTTTGGTGTATAGGAGAGGCTGCAGTGTTTTCTGTACGGTTTGCGACGTCCATTGAAAGAGGGTGTATATATATATCGATGAATGGTGGGGTCCCTGGCGAGAAATCTTTGAAAGATCTCCGGAATTTAATTAAGTATGACATTTAATAAACTATTGAATGTGTTCTCTGTTCGGTTGAAATAACATTTCAGAATCTTCTTGTCTAAGAGGAAGAGGCGAGCTTTTTCCATTTTCTCCCCTTCAACTCGCTCACGGGACAAGGAATTTTCCATAAAATTTACCCCGCATACAAAAAAAAATGCATTCCAAATATTCTGTCAATATATGGAATTGAAAGAGAGAGGACGTTGTGAATTAAGCGAGTAAATAAAACGTCGAAATATCTTAGGGGTGAAATTGTTGTGAATGGAAAACGATGTCCCTTTATTTTAATATAATTACAGATGCGTTGAATTTGAAGGCGTTTAATTGGTTAAAACTGATTACGCATTGAAAGTTTATTATCCGCATCCGAGTGGATTTTTGCACAAGATTTGTTCTCATCCAAATCCCCCGTTGTTCTTCGATTTAAGTAAATAATTGCATTGTGCGAAGTTTTAATTGTGAGATTTCGCACTCCTCTGTAGAAATACTCATTCCACTTTCAATATTGACCTGAAACCAAATTACTTGCTTATTCTTACATCAATCTGACGATTTAAATAAATAATTAATTATATCAGTATTTTCAGTATATTTCATATTCATTTTTCTAGTCTATTTAAAATATTAGAAATGTGCGGCTTTGATCAGTGCGGATTCACTATAGTACGGTTTGAAAAGAACAAAATAATTTATAACAAATATGTTTTATACAAAAATGATCGATTTAATCATAATTATTTTTTTATGCTATTTATATTTCTGCCATTTAACTTGATTTGTCCGGTTTCAGTTCCAATTATTTCGTGTATATAGAAAAAATATATAATGTAAAAAATTTCAGCGTTTTGATAATTCGAAGAATAAAACATTTAATTCTCTGATTGAATAGAGAATAAATCAATATATTTATTGTATTTGTATCTTAATAATTACATTTGGAAAACTATATGTAGAATTTCTACAAAATAACTCATAGAGTATTGAGATACATTCAATTTCTGTATCAGAGGATAAATTGTTTACATTGTATAAACCAGAACTAGATAATGGTATTATTTACATGGTTTTACTGTAACATTTTTGACGAGTAATAAAAATTGCAATTTATACACTTTCATTTGTAAAGTGACTTGGTACAAATCCATAAAAAATAATAGGAATCCGTATAGTTTGTCAGTGGAATGGTTTGGCAAAGAGTAAGAAAGAAGACGAAAGAAGCATCAAAGCAGTATAAATGTTTAGGCGGCACTGAAATTCGAGCTGGAAATATATAAAATATAATTTTTATCGTTCGTATAAGTGCATTTGGCAACAAGTATAGGAAAGTTTCGAGATTGGCGGCGACGGTGGAGGCGGCAACGTCAGAGGCGGCTTCCCGTTTATAATTGCAATATCGCGGAGGAGGGTTTCCCGCTGCCAACAAGAAATCGACAATAAACCGCGCCGCGTAATTACATTCTGCACCCTTATAAAAGCTTTGATGGCTAATGAAACAAAACTTTCATATAACGCGCGATCGCGTCCGATCCGGACGAAGGAGTTTAATGACTTTCCATAAACTATTACACACATACACCCTCAAATAATAATAAATGAATTGCAGTTTCTTTCTTATTTGTATGACAACCAAATGGCATTCACAAATACTGACAAAAAAGTAAGATGAGATCTTTACTGCATTTGCAGGTAAATCTTCTTACAATATTCCATAACTAAATTTCACACTAAAGAGCCTTAAATACCATTATGTAATACATACATATCATATAAAATACATAAAGTTACCATCTTCTAAAGTATACAGGCTTAATTTATTTAAATTACAAAAAGAAGGCATAATACTTTAGATCTATTGATTACTGACAAAATATTATATAAATTGTATACTCATGTATTTTTTTACACTAATTGACATTGTATACAAATTCTAAAAAGAATATATTTTTTTCAAGTAAATTCATTAGCTTCATGATTTAATCGCAAACAATTATTAAATATGAAATATAATGAACTTTTTATCAAATTAAGTATGCGTCTTTGATTATAGCGAATATTAAAGTCTTAATTGAAACGTTAATTAAATAATAATGAATGGAAAATATTTTTAGATATATAAAAAGCTTGGCTCTATAATTATAAATAATAAGTACACGTAATAATTACTTACTAAGAAACGGAGCTATTCGAGGTTCAATGGAAGCTCGACTGTGAGTCACCTTTCAACTAAGCAATTTGAAACCAAACGAATTCATCCTTTATCAGTGATTGCTTTTGCCAGTTGAAGTGCTTCTAGGGTAACACGAAAGAAAGATGAAATAAATATAAAAAGTTGAAGTGCTTCTAGGGTAACACGAAAGAAAGATGAAATAAATATAAAAAAAAGAAGCACAGAGACACTGCCGCCGCCAACTCCTATCGAATCTAAACTATATACCAGACTAATGTTCACTCACGAAGGTCAAGTTCAATTCGTTTTTTTTTTCTTTTCTTTCAAACACGAGCTTCTTTTGGCTGTGGTTTCTACGCACTTTCTTTCTACGTTTAACGACAAATCCATACGAAAAAATAGAGTTTGGACGAGTAAAAAGCTTTTAGTTGAATTAACGCAAATAACATAAATACCATAAATATTCAATGATTTACGGACCAGTGTATAAAAAGTATTAAAGAACATAGGTTAACAAGGCACATCATTAATCGGTCTAGTCTCAACTTTTTTTTATCCTTTAAGTTAAAAAGTACATATAAAACATTTATATGTATATTATATAAATATATATCGAATGGAGACAGTAATTCAAGTTAAAGTTGAGGAGAAGTCTTTGTTATAAACAACACCAATCTTTATGTGATACAGCCAATAATTGGTGATCACACGCCTTTATTTCGCCCACGCAAATTCCGAAAATCATAGAATGTGCGATATTTGACAAATGTGCATAATACTACTTAATTCAAAATATTAGGTTGAATCAAATTTTGTAATAAACGTTTTCTTAGTATGTCGTTCTTGTGATCGTTTTAAATTAAGCTCTAATGATTATAAAGTTACAAGCCTTTAATAAGAGTATGCTGGAATTAATGTATCCATGGCAGGCTATACTTATTTCACTGATTATATTAGATATACCAACATCACACCCCTCACCAGCTAGAATTAATTTCCCATCAATCAAGCTTTAAATTTATTGCACGACTACATTTCCAGAGAACGGGGACTAAACTATAACATGTTCATCGATATATGAATACGGACATATAAAAAGGCAACCAGCCAGCATGAAATTGACCAATCAAATATTTTTTTTAACATATTCTATTTCAGCGAGAACTCGAAAAAAATATATAAAATAGTAATAAAATACAAAAAAAAATCCATTCATTTCTGAGAAAATCAATAAAACGTTAATTTTTCAACTCGAATTACAGTCAAATCAATGATACGACAGTAATAATTGAATAGACGTTGCATTTAGCAAATTTTCAACTTTCATATGCTTTACTGGGATCTATTCTATTATAGTTTCATATTATAGAAAATCAATAAAATGTGAAGACATTGCTTTTTACAGCGTTAATTTTTTTATTACTTCATCTTTGAATCCAAATTACAGCCATTTTTTGCATGAAAATATTGGTTAAATTACGCAATTGACAGATATTGTTTATTATACTGCAATTTGTTGGCCAACAAAACAAGTCCTGAATACATGAATATGTATAAATAATATATATATCGAGAAGCTTTCGTTGGGATTTCATTATTTTTTTGTGTGTTTGCATAAAACAAATGGAACGGAGTACGCTTCCATGAGTATTTGGGTCATAGTTCACTCATCACATACTCCGTTCATTCCATTAGGCATTTTTACGTTCGTTAACAAACAAAAATTATATCTCTTTGTGTTGCTATTATTTTGTGAAACTGTTCTTTGTTCCCGATTTCGCACAAAATATAATATTTCTGTAAGTTATACAATATTTAAAAAATAAATGCAAATTTACTAAAAAGTTGTTATTTTCATTATTAAACAAATTTAAATAAATATATGTAAACTCGATTTTGTTCAATTTATTTGAAACGTTGATAAAATTGGTAAAGAAATATTGCATTAACAAATTGAATATAAGGTTTTAGGATTACACTGATATAACTTATTACGAATGCTGGTATGAAAATAGTAAGTAATTATTTAAATTTTGTAATAACAATTAGAAAGGAGTACGCGCAGAAATTAATATAATTCTCCGTGCATTTGTTATTTTAAGTTTTGCAAATGGTTTTAGGTAAACATAAAACCATGTATGCGTATAAATTAAACATAGTTTAACATAAGCAATTATAATGAATAATTCATAATTCTCAGCGAAGAGATTTGCATATTAATAATACGGAGATAAAAGGGGACCGCCGTGTGACAGTTTTTGTAGTATGTGTGTATGTGTGTGTATGTAGGTGGGTAGATTTCAGTATGTGTTTGTATACTAGGCAGAGCTCAAAAAATATATATATTTTTACTTATTACTCTCGGCTTACTTTGCAAATAAATTACACAGGCACCTTAATATATGCACATTAATATCGTAACGAGTTCTGCTCCTTTGCTCTTGCTTTCCATATATTTTTTTTTCCTTCTATTCTCGGTATAAAATAATATCAAACTCATGAAAATTTCATAGCGAGTGGAAAAACTGGAATCAAGTTAATTGTAGAGAGGGAAAATTTAGGATCTCGGCCAAATTGGATTAAAGCATATATATTTATAATATTTTGTTTTAATGTGAAAATCTACTTAATATAAATAAATTCGTTAGCTTTAAATGAATATAATATAATTATTTAGAAATAATCCAAATGCGTTTCATTACTTAAATTAAATTTCACTGTCATCGAAGAAAATTATATTTTCTAATTATAATAATAATAAAATCATGTAAAAAAAACTATAAATAAACAGTCATAAAAAAATATATTTTGTCAATATGGTTTTATGTGTAATAAATTATCTAATAATATGTCTTAATATTTAATTCATGATATTGAATATTAAAAAAAGAATATTATCAAGTTGAATTTCGTAAAGGAAATGAATGAATTTGTACGACCCGGGTGCTTAAACGAAAGACGCCTATAATATGTATTTTTTTATTTCAATGTCGATAGCTGTAAATGTGAGAATTCGTTCATAAAGTGAAAACGCGCCGACGGAATATTCAGAGCTTTTTTTAATATAAATTTATTGAACTGGGCGTCGTTTTCCTGTTTATGTCACGTTGTACATTAATGCGTGGAAATGGAACTCGCATTATTTCATGAAAGCAGCCAAAGTGAATTCCTCTCAATACATATACAATTCTTTCAGTATTTTACCACCTGGAACTTAGGTGAGGTGAGACGAGCGAGAGGAAAACAGGTCTCATTTTCGCACACACACTTTCCAGAAGCTTTTCCGCTCGGTTTGAAGGAAGGAAGGAATTGTAAAGGCACGTGCTAAATATGTATTGGAGGAAATTCTTTCCGCCTTCTAAATTAACATAACTTCTTGGAGCGCTCGCGCGGCTAACAAATGAGTATGAAATTGTGACAAATGATTGCGACATGAAAATACCATTATTCATTCCGAAACGCGGAAATAAGAAGAAACGCGATATTAAAAAAAAAGGAGAAACGAAGAGGAGGAGGAAGAAGAAAAAAAATAATGCAACGTGAGAAAGGGAGAGGAAATATGAAAAATTCGAATCATAAATTCAAATAACAGGGCCTCGACTGTTCGTTCTTCGCTCTTTTTTGTTGCTGTTAATTCGCTCGCTAATTAATATTTCTTTTGGACTTCTATTTTTATTTCCGCACGAATATCTCAGGGGGCTGCTATGTTCGGAACGTTAATAAACTGTCAAATTCCAGCGGATTCAATATTCTCCTAAAAGAGACATTCAAGCTATAATAAATACCTCTCATATTTCGTGTCTTTTTTTTACACATTTTATAAACATTACATTTCTCAATTAGATGATATCAAATTAATGTTTTTAATAAATGTTTGATCGTTTGTTAGATAGAAATAGTTCGAAATAAAAGAGATTCGGAGAAAAGGAAGATTGCAGCGGTAGAATGTAATGAATTATGGCGTTAACGAGCGCGAGGTGTACCGGAAACCTTCGTATTACAACTTCCCGTTTCCTTCCCTCTTCTACAAAGAGGAGCGAATATCGGTGTCGCTGCAGCTATCTCCGCCGAATCCACTAAATCAATGAATCAACCCCCCCTCTCTCTCTTTCTCTCCTAAGAAACACATCCCCCTCATTGAGATTTATGCAGCCGACACCCTCTTAACTCACCCCTGAACTTAGGCACCGAAACCATTAAAACATCAACACACGGCAACGCATTTAAATTGCTTGTTTCTGCGATAAAGTGAGGAAGAAGTGGGAAAAAAAAGCAAAACATCCCTGAAATGTATTCACCACCTCGCATCCCGCAACTACCGGTAATCCCCTCTGCAGTTTGCAAGAATTGAATTTTAATATTTGATAAAAACAAGATACCGACGAGTTTTAATTGAAATTACATATTTATTTTTCGCCGATTCCTCATTCCCATTTTCTAGCAAGGGAGCGCAGATTGCGATCAATTCCCGAAATTACAATGTTAAAAATTTACAGTATTTGCTTTGCCATCCAAATCTTCATCAGTTCATACCCAATACTATTTTATTAAAAAATCAATAATATTATTAAGAATACTTTAGAAAGTTAAATAAAACTTCAAATTTTTAATCATATTCATATGTATAATTCAAGGAAATTTCAATGTTTTATTTAGTAAAATTAATATGAAGAAATCTTTTAAACTTTTAAATAATATGTATTAACAATTGTAATTCATGATCTGACACTGTATTAATACTAATATTGAGTATCAATGTAATCACTAATCACTAAAAATCAATAATATTATTAAGAATACTTTAGAAAGTTAAACAAAACTTCAAATTTTTAATCATATTCATACGTATAATTCAAGGAAATTTCAATGTCTTGTTTAGTAAAATTAATATGAAGAAATCATCCGAAATTGCACAAGTTACTAGTTTTTTTTTGTAACATCCACAGAGTAATTGTGAACTTTTAAATAATATCTATTAACAATTGTAATTCATGATCTGACACTGTATTAATACTAATAGTGAGTATCAATGTAATCACTAATCACTAAAAATCAATAATATTATTAAGAATACCTTAGAAAGTTAAACAAAACTTCAAATTTGTAATCATATTCATACGTATAATTCAAGGAAATGTCAATGTCTTGTTTAGTAAAATTAATATGAAGAAATCATCCAAAACTGCATAAGTTAATAGTTTTTTTTGTA
>NW_017095586.1:69786-102924 GCF_001412225.1 Nicrophorus vespilloides
AACATCCATAGAGTAATTGTAAACTTTTTAATAATATATATTAACAATTGTAATTCATGATCTGACACTGTATTAATACTAATAGTGAGTATCAATGTAATCACTAATCACCAAAAATCAATAATATTATTAAGAATACCTTAGAAAGTTAAACAAAACTTCAAATTTTTAATCATATTCATACGTATAATTCAAGGAAATTTCAATGTCTTGTTTAGTAAAATTAATATGAAGAAATCATTCGAAACTGCACAAGTTAATAGTTTTTTTTGTAACATCCACAGAGTAATTGTAAACTTTTAAATAATATGTATTAACAATTGTAATTCATGATCTGACATTGTATTAATACTAATATTGAGTATCAATGTAATCACTAATCACTAAAAATCAATAATATTATTAAGAATACCTTAGAAAGTTAAACAAAACTTCAAGTTTTTAATCATATTCATACGTATAATTCAAGGAAATTTCAATGTCTTGTTAAGTAAATCCGAAATTGCACAAATTAATAGTTTTTTGTAACATCCACAGAGTAATTGTAAACTTTTAAATAATATGTATTAACAATTGTAATTCATGATCTGACACTGTATTAATACTAATAGTGAGTATCAATGTAATCACTAATCACTAAAAATCAATAATATTATTAAGAATACTTTAGAAAGTTAAACAAAACTTCAAATTTTTAATCATATTCATACGTATAATTCAAGGAAATTTCAATGTCTTGTTAAGTAAAATTAATATGAAGAAATCATTCAAAATTGCACAAATTAATAGTTTTTTGTAACATCCACAGAGTAAACTTTTAAATAATATTTATTAACAATTGTAATTCATTATCTGACTCAGTACTAATACTAATATTGAGTATCAATGTAATCACTATGTACATACAGTTTATGAGGGTGATGTTTAACTTGGCTATAAAATGATTTAGTCGATTATTCGCAAGTTTAATTGTATAATAAAGACGGTTTCTACGAACTCCCAGCCCTTAGCTGATGGTTTCTCGTGATCGTATTTTTTTTTACTGTTATTATTGTGAGTTCAGCATGGAAGAAATTTGCCTCCGGTTTTAATTAATGAAAACATTCTTGTTTTTCAAGTGGGGAAATGTCGAGGAACCCAAACAACGGACTAATTACTCTAATTAAACTCATAATGCAAGCGCACAAAACAAATCGCGTAATGATCTTTGAAACTTTATTTACGTGGGGTTCTATTTCTTCAACGTCTCTCATTCCCTTTCTCTCTCACACACACACACACACAAACACACACAGAGAAGAGGAACGAATATATACTCGGGTTACGTCTGACTGGATATCTGAGGCCACGTATACCTAAATGGAGTTACGTAATAAAACGAGGATCCTTATTTTTGTTTGGCTCGTCCGAAGTTGGTGGAGGGGAAAAGATGGATTATCAATAATGAAGAAAACGTTGGCAGAAAATCTGAGGGGCGGCTGTTTAAAAGTTGGCGCGCCGGGGCTCTGCTGGGAAGTGCACGGCGACAGACTGTTGTTAATAGTTCGGAATTCGAACAACTCGCTTGTTAAGGAGAACTTTGGTGCGGAAGAAGACGTCAGGGGGTTGCAGAAGAAGGCGGCACAATAATCATAATATTATAAATATTTATGGCCGTCTGTATTTAGCATAATCACTCCTAACTTCGCCAGGTACGGAACGGAGTAGGGAGCGATTTAAAAGTATTTTCGCGCCCTGCCGAATACATTATTGCTCATCACCGCCTCTAACTCACGCAATTTTCCTCCCTTGCGCGATTGCCACCATGCGAAAACATAACACCCTAAAAACTCATACCCCTCCCTCTGTTGCTCTCTCGCACAGACATTCGGAAACATTATAATAAATCGAACGTAGCAAATTTACCCTGAAACCGGAATTACACTTTTTACACTACAAATTGAATCAGCATTCTCACAGCGATTATAAATTCGCAAGAAAATTAGGTTTGTACATATTTTTTTTTTAATATGAAAAAAAAAGTAATTATACAAATATAAAAGGAAGTCGTTTTATTTTCTTATCCTACATCGTTTTCTAAATGTAACGTAATACATGTCTATCGATTATTATTCTAATAGTGTACCGAGATGTTATTACTTAAATTAGATTATTGTTACATATTTAATAGATTTGTTGCAATAAATTTTGTTTTGCATTTTTCAATTATTTTGTATCAGTAACAATTATTTTTTTATATACACGTAAGATCTAATGGTCACTTTAAATCAATAACATGCTTTGTTTGTAGTACAAAGTAAATAATAATTGTAACACTGTGATCGGCAGTCGTATAGGGAATTCTTATTCTCCGGGGCGTCTGGGAACGCTTTCTTGGGTCTTTGAACTATAGAAAGTGTTGACAATGTGTTCATAAAATTACATTTAAAGTATTCTTTATTTTACTAATCCATATCTATTACATCGAATAATCCAAAGATATCAACAAATTTCACAAAGTTTTAATACAACAGATAATAACTATAGTTAATCCGGACTGTTCAAAGCCAAGTCTCCTTTAGTGCTGTTTATTGTTATACAGTTTTTATCTACAGGTATTGCAATATTCAATTTAAAGATACATTTTTCTTACCACGAAGTAGTAATAAAATAAATAAATAATAATTTTACTTTATGTTACCATTATATAGGTAACTTTTTTTAGCATTGATATAATTTACAAAATTTGGACTATATTCCCGTCTCTCCTGTATATTAACTTTTTCTTTAGTCATATAAAAAGGAGCGCAGACAATTGAGCAATTTATTATATTGTAATTCGAAGTGAATGAAATATTCAAAATACTTTCTTTCTCGTCTGACCTCACCTTGTTATCTGAAAAACTCCTATACTTTTATATACGCACAAAAAATATGAATTGAATGAGAAATAAGAAATCTATAGAATATTAGTTGTAAAACAGAAAAAAAACAAATTGTTCGTAACATTAATCTGATTATTATTATTGTCACATCAGACATTATATAATTACTACTTACATTTACTATGTAATGTTTTGTTTTTTTACTATTCAGAAGTATTGAACCATAATGATGTATATATAAATATATAGTCCGCATTAGTTAAAATATATATTGTATCTTTCTATTGAAAACAAGTCTAATGGATATATATTTTTCGATTATGTGAAACCAGCAGTTTCTGCTTTATGAATTTTCTCTACTAAAATTAGTTTGGCTTAATTAAAATAATAAGACTATACATTTTAAAACAAAAAGCAAATGTACATGTATGCTTTTAGTGTTAACTTAAGAGTAAAAGGCAAAGTAGAAGTCAAAAGGCATCGGGTATTATTATGATTGTTAAATATTCATGTTGAGTATAGCTAGGTGGGTTAGGGAAAGAAGGTTTTAGGATGAGGGCGGCGTGTAGGCAGTAGACTCGTAATCTGGAGTGGAGCACGTTTTTATAAAAAAAAAATGCAGCGTATCGAACGTGTATGGAAATAGGTGGAATAGAGACATGGAGGATACCTACGGGAAGCTCCGTCGTCTGCGACCTCCACCACTGCACCATTTAATGACACTTCCACAAAATACAGCCAATGCTCTTGAATAAATGATAGAGCCTTTGGCGCGTGCAAATTCGTGCATTTGCATTTCGCTCGAGGTACGTTTTTGTACATCCAGTCCGCGCTTCTGGCAAAAATCACACGACTGTTGAGAGAATTGTTAATCGCGAATTGTTCTCGAAACTCCGTTCTTCTATATTTCTATTCCTTTATTTTTATCTTTTTTCTTTCATTCTTTCCCTTTATTTTATTCCTGCTTTATTTTTATTTGTCCGCACCTTCTTGCAGCATTCCAGAACAATGAAAGGGACACAAATATTCTGAAATAAAAGTGAGCGCAACAACTTGGGATTTTTAATTACAAAACTTATTTATTCCCACACATATACCATCTATTTAATGTACATTAATACAAAACCATTAAATAATTAAATAACTTAAAAACAATGTAAAAGAAAAGTATAGTTGAATTATTAATATATTAGGAAAATTAACTACTATATTTTAAATTGGAATTGGTCAAATTTCTATATCTTAAACTGCAATAAAAAAAAATCAATTTACTATTCTTTTCGGACCAGCGATTGTAAACTAATTTAATAAATTAGTTTATTTCGTATTTATTCTTTTTCTTCTATATTGATATTGTAGTATTCACATTTATATTGGAAACTTGATCGGATCGTTGGCGCCATCTAATGGGAAAGCTCCCAACTTGAACACTGAAAGCTTTCAGAAGCTCACCGCGTGGGGCGCCGTTTTCAAACATCTGTAAAGTAAATCCAGGTCAAAAATCCAATCCATCCTGATTTTTCCATGAAATGAAAGTTCTATTCTTTTATTCTTAAAATATTAACAAATTTAACGTAGTTTACGTCTTCAATCTTTACCGAAGAAATTTAATTTTGCGCGTGCTAGACCAAATAAACATTTTAATATTTGAACGGATATAAAGTATGTCGCGGATAGTGGTCGTGACACGTGTAAAGCAGTCGTAATTTGTCGTCTTATTTGTACCGTTCCGGAAGCTTTTCCTGAAATGTACAAACAACGTTTCCGGTTTACACACCAAACTGCATAAGCCAGTTCGCTGTTCAACCGGCGGGTGGCGCCAGTTGTAGCTTGAATACTATTTAAAATTATATAACGGAATCAAATGTAGATTCTTACGTTGTGCGGTTTACCACAACTGCGCAAAACACTTTGTTAAAATATAATTATAATTACTATTTATATATTACCTAAAAATACAAATATTACAGTAATAATTGCTTATGTTAAAAAAAATCTACATCAGTGTTAAAATGAGTTAAAACATAAGATTTTTCAATTGTAGATCATCAGATCATTATTTGTCCTTAGTTCAAGTTCAATAGTTTCATAATAAATCAGCCTCAATTTCCAAATCGCTGATATAGAATTTTATAAACCTTCAAGAAATTAGTGAAGTCTTTAAAAAGGCTTTAATTATTTTATAAAATTACAGTAACATTTCTGCTTGAAGTTAATAATGCTCTTAGAATGGTAAGATTTCTGTACTATTTTGGAGAAGATCAGATATTTTGGAAAAATTAAAAAAATTGAAAAAATAAATTTATTGTGTTTAGTGCATTGTATATAAAGTATATAATTAAGAATATATTGTGTCATAAATATTTGATAACAAAAAGGAAATATTTGGGGTTGTAGTACATTTGTTAATAGAGGTCGCAGCAATTATGCACGTGGGAATAATAATAATTCGGTGCATAAATTTTCGGTTAAAGTTCTGTTATCTTTGAGCGCTTTTAATGTGAACATCTTAACTTTCGTGTAAACAGGAAACTATCGCCATTAAAGCTGTGTCGCGAGCGGAAATGCACACACACACATGGAAAATAAATGCGGCAAAACGGCACGTGTTTTTCCCACACACACAAAAAAAACAGAAGGAGAAAACATGAAACGGTGTCGGTGCCGATGTTCGAGGGGGCGAAAAATAATGGAACAGTTAAGGCTAGATGGTGAAAGTTCAGGGGGGAGGAAATATTTAATTGGAGCCTCGCCTCGTCTTCCGGCTTCTTCCTGCACCTAGTTTGGGTTTACATAGGCTTCGTTAAGGAATATAAAAGTTAATTAACGTAGTTTGTATTAAGGATAGTTATTACAGGTTATTACGGTTGGGGCTGTAACTTTTAGTTTTATGTCTCGTGTATTAATTGACATAGTTTCTGGATGAGCAAAATGTCATACAGAGTATATCACTTTTATAGGTGCACTTAAACGTAAAACCTGCGATCAATATTCACAATGGAGGCTATACCTATACTGCCTATCTTTATTTCTCTCTCTCGCACACACACAACCTTCTATTCCTGTACACGAAGTCCAACATTTTACAACGCAATTTACTGGTATAATTACATTTTGAAAAATTGATATCGATGATATCTCCCCATCCAACAGCGGAGCGTTGATCAGGAAGCACTGATAATTCGTTGGATCGCAGCGGTGACAATATAATAGTATTTGGGAAGTAGGTAAACTGGAAGCACTCGTGGATATTTGCATTATTAGGGAATTGCATGAACTAGAGGGAATTGGACTACATTCAGTTTGCGGTAAATCGTCGAAGAGTGGATTTGTGACCGTTCTGGATGGACTAGGATGTACAAATATGTATCTCGTTATTCAGCGGCTCGACAATTCCGTTCGTTATCAAACAGTTATCAATTTTCCAGTTTCAAATGCACGCAATTACAAACAATAAATTATTAATTTGACCAAACAATTAGTTTGCAAAATAACAAAACACGACCCGCATGATAACAACGCTCGCTTACATTGTGCATCCACTTTTAAAGGACAATCACTGTCCAGCGGTTACGGTTTGATACAACCTGAATATTCAATACAATACGTATAATCCATTTCATACAATGTTTCTATTACTATGGTTAAAATCAATATCAGATTTTTTTCTTAAAATATTCGACAATATTTTTTCTATATATATTTATAGTTCTGTGAATTGCTATGACAATAAAACTGACTTTTGATATATTATAAACCGGAAAGTTTATTTAAGTTAAATGTTTTTTTTACAATGTGTTAAAGACGTATGGACAGGATTATTTATAAGAAATCCTCAAAGCTTACAGAGTGTCTCAGTGGTGTAATTTAGGGGCATAAGGACATACTGTTTTTTCAGTCCATAAAATGATGTGTTAAACTTGTTACTAAATGTTTTGATATATATCTTTGGAATTAATTCAGACGAGCTGAGAAATTATCAATGGGATTACGCGGAGACCAAGACAAAAAAAAAGAGCAATTAATTAGTTTCAACCGTAAATGAAGATGTTAACTGGAAGAAGCGATTAAATATGATGTAGTGCGAAGTGGGGAACATCTAGCATTTAATTAATGGACAAAGGTCCTTGATGACAAGTTGCGCCATCCGTCTTGAGAAGGAATGTAGTGGGCAGATAGACATAATTCTTCATCAGACGCAGGCGGTCCCTCGAAGAAGTGGGATTAGAAGGTTTCGTATTAATTACTATTTACCGCCAGGCCAGAACGAATCTTGAAATGTTCTACTCGGCACACAGCCGATCATATAGATCGAATTTCAGTTGGAATGGAGTGGTAGTAGGAGGTGGTTGCGGTGAGCCAGTCGTCCAGATTGAATGGCCATCGACGTCCCTCGGGGGTATTTCTAAATTAACAATTGGCAGCCTAAATTGAAATTAACAGCTCGAGTAATTGCTAAATCTAAAACACGTAAGGTTTCCTGAAAACCTCGCATAGCCCTGCCTCTCAGCCGTTCTTCACTTTTAATTAAAATAATAAATACTTTACTCCGCCTTTAATATAATACGTCGACAAGAAGTACACATTCCAGAATCTTCAGACAACAATGATAATGCGTCCATTTCTAGAAGCGATTAATTATTTTGATGAAATTTATTTAAAGGAATTTCCAGAAACTAATTTCTGCTGCTTCGCATTGTTAATCAACGAGAAGCCATCTATTGTATTATTTAACGCCTAATTATGTAAAACTAATTAATACTGAAAATACTCGTCCGACGATTTTAATTAATAAAATTCATAGCTTTCATAATTAGTGCATATTTTTTTTCATCAAAAGATTTATCAACTAAAAATTAATAATCTAATTACTATAACACAAAGTAATAATATTTAGTATAAAGATTTTAATAATAACTTATAAAGAAAACAAAAAATGTAATATTAATAATAATATTAGCATGAAAGATAAATCTGTCTACGTAAAGGAGAAATAACTATAACAATAATTTATATATATTCGCAAAAATAGGTGGCATCATAAACCTATACATGATTTATATCGATACTTTGTATAATAGAACATCTCGATATCGACTAAAAAAAAATATATGTATAAAAAAGTTTATATCCGAAAATACGAGTAAATCTTTCCTTACTGGTATGGAATATAACGATGCGATTTAACGGTTTTGATTGATACGTCGTTCCGAATAAATTCAAATCGATCCCGTGACAGAATCGTTCCACTCTAAATCCATTTGCTGTGTACACATATAATTGCAGCAGAAGTCCCAATTCTGTTCCCACAATGCAATCATAAAGATAACGACAGCAATGATGTTACGTTTTGCAAAAAGCATTGCGCTGTAATCTTAATTGCTGGGGGAAAAAAGGAGGTTTATTGCTTTCAGCACTGCGACCGGCGATTTTTGTTCCGATTTAAATCCCGACCCGCAAAAGCCACACAAGCTCAAACGAAAATAATGCAAAAACTGCTCTGTTGGGTGAATAGCTACAATGACCAACCGTTATTTTGGAATTATGTAAATGCACCAATGTGCACCGGGTATTAACGAATAAATGCGCAATTAATTACTATTTTTTCGGATGGATTCCCGCGTGGATTCAACTGGATGCGCACATCCAGAATTTATAGAAATAATTACGAGAAATAAATATTAGGTGATACAGATTGCGTGTTTGTGCGTTATTTATGTGTTTTACTCTACCAAAAATTCCTAAATAAAAATATGTTAGCGAGTTTATTTTATAAAATATATAAATTTATAACGTTTATAAAAGATTTGATATGGTTTTTATTAATTGAAATTATCTAAATTATTATTATTTATAGTAATGTATTTGTGAATATGAATTGAAATGATTTAAAATTGTTTAGGTTTATATATGTGAAAATATAAGTTTTGAAAATTCCGAGAAAAGCAATGTTCCCAGGAAACTATTGGCTGGAAATATGTGGCGGGTTGATATGAGGATTACTTGGTATATTTACAAGTAAAGTGCACTAGGTATATATTTATTCATAGCGGATATATAAACGTCTTCCCCTAGAGCGGAGACACAACATGTTCGTGTTCCATTGTCGTATTTTCCAGTATCATTTTTTTTTCTTGCATCATCCCATCCCAATATCGGTGTAGTTATGTGCTCGGTGAGAGCAAAAATACCAAACACATATTGGCCCTGGAAAATGGAAGCGGAGATATATGATAATACCTGTCAGCCGTGACATGTTCGAGCATATCAAGTTTGCGGGACTCGAGAAGAGAAGCATCCTCTCCTTTTTCTCCCTTCTGTCCTTACTGCTGCCTCTGCAAGGACCTATAATCAAATTTCCCCATTTCCGTTCGCCGCTTTTCCCAGTAAGACGAAACTTTTTGTCAAAAATGAGACAAAAAATAAAGTATGTCTGGCGAACTATGCGCGCGTCCCCTGAAGTTGGCCTCTTCGATGCGTATGCTATTACCTCTAATTTAGTAGAAACTCGGATTTTATTAGCGACCCACTTCACGCTTACTTATGGTTAATGCCTTTCGGACACTTGCTGAATACTTACTAACACTTTAAATTGGATTCCGTCCGCAGAGCACTAACTTGTTTCATTTGCGGCCGCCCATCATCGTCGATATTATCTACACCATCAAATTCAAAACTAATCCTATAAGCGCATTAGAAGCTACGCCTACGCACCATCGTTTATATAATCCATGTATTCGACGTTGAATACAAATTCATAATAAGATCTAACATTTAGTCTCTCATACTCAATAAATCAACTTAAGTAATAATACACCAACATTATACTTGAAGATAGTTTCGTTATGTTTATAATACTGAACTAAAATCTAAATGAAGTCTTTTTATTTACATAACAAACTACTATTTTAATACTTTATAATTTAATTAAAAATATATTAAATTTCACGAAATATGTTTAATCAATATGTCTCAAAGCTGCAGCATATTAAACTAGTTTGAACCACAAGTTATAATTGATTTTAATGAGATAGAATGCGAACTTGCTAATACACGGATTCATGGCTGCACGTGTTCTGCCGTAGCATTAATGTGATATGTATACTAGTTCATTTGAATGTATTCATTTAGGATGTTTCAATAAATTTAACTTGTATAATTTTCTTGCAAATAAGGTCATTGAGTTATATAAATTTAATTATTGATTTATACATCTAGCATCTCTTTAAACATTGTTTGTCTTATTTCTTTTATGAGTTGTGAATTTTCTACAATTGTTGCATTATTTATTTGTGTTTTTGGAGTGAGGATTATTAAGAATGTAATTGCATACTTGACTGTCATACATAATTGATGAAATAATTCCGGAACTAATTGACATCAGGAGTGAATCTCGGATAGCCGCAATCATCGCATGCGGTTACTTGACGGATTGCGGAAGGTGTGACGGAGGAATTTGGGTAATGCAATTCCTCGAAGAGCGCGAGCTCGTAATCCAATCAATACTGCCTGAGAGGAATCTCATCTTGATATTGAGTAATGTCTCGGACGGGGATGTTGTCGAATTTATGCGGTGCATACACACATATACATATATATAGAAGCGTGCGCCACGTATACACATGTAGAGAGAACTAGTCTTCAAGATTGATTTAGTGCTACGTGAAGACATCCAGAAAAGCAGAGGCAGCAGTCGCTTCCATACGCTGCACGGAATGGGTCACAATTTTTGTGTAATCACTCATATATCACATTGTGATATAACAGTGGTTCCATACTTAGAGCGTTGTGGCATTGTAAAGGGGCGGCAGAATCTCCGTTTTTACTTCTTTTCTGCAAGGGCGTCCGGTTCCGGACTCTTTATTTCAGAGCCCATCTCCGCACGTGATCAAAGACATCACTGGGCCGTCACTTGCACACGTGCTCCGCCATCGTAATCGCTATAGCCGGTCACAAAAATCAACTTGAGAACTTTCTCATTTCAACTGTATTAAAGTCGGACCGCAGTCGCCGCGAATTTCAACAATCCCCGAGACGAAGATGTTACCTAATACAACCTTAAATCATTTCATAAATTCTCGGATTTAATTAATTTTTGCAACGAAAATTAATAAAGATTCTTATTGCTTTTTTTAAAGTCTGTTGTGTTGGCGTAACAATGTGTTATTTTTTTAAATTAAATTAAATTACATCCTTTCAAAAGTAATAGACTATTTGACAGATCGTAACATTTTCAGTTAAATCCAGACCTTAGTTAATGTTAAGTTTTAGGAAATTTAATAATCTTTTAGAATACATATTGAAATTCTTATTGAAATGTTCTTTTTCTCTATTATATCAAATATAAAATTGTACTTACTTTTTTACTGGAGTAGTATTTGTCCTGAAACAGAATAAAAATATAAATTAAAGTATTCTATAAGTGGTTTTCTGGGTTAATTTGAAAATTGAATTAAATGTGAATTGCCTTTCAACTCAGTAATACACTTCAACTTTTGGTGCAAGACTTGAACACCTCGCACCATTCGGTAGTCTTTCATTCACTTCTCTGCTGATAATGTATTGCATATATTGATTCGCATTTAAAAGGATCCTGCGGGTCGTCGAGAGAGGAGGACTTTAAGTAAGACGTAGAATACATTTCCAAATTGGATCGCGTTAAATGCTATATTATATCCTCGGCGTTCGTGACTGCTGCGGCGGTGCAGGTGAGATTTCCAAATCCTAATATAAATAATTGCCTCTTATGGTTATCGAAAGGGACGGAAGAAGCCAGGTATCCAGATGACACTTCGTGGGGGAGTCTAAATCCACCCCCGATTTGAATTTCAAACATTGCGTGTCGCGCGATCCGCCGTCAGCAAAATCGAAGGATGTATATGGGCTGTCGGCGGCAAAAGAGCTATGCCTACCTACCTAGGCTGACAAAGTAAGTTGCATTTCATTGGCGGCAGGGAAAGTGCGTGAGGCCGGGGACGTCTTTAAGACGCGAAATTTGAAATTCAAAAAGCTCCTGCTGCTTGGAAGGGCTTATATTAAGTGTGATCGAGCCGTGAATTCGAAGTTATGTGCTCTTCCTCCCGAACTCCATTTAAACCGATATATTGGAATTTCCTTAATGACATTTCCCATGCAAACAAATCCACTGTTATTAGCAGAAAATGTAATTTTCGTATTTGGGGGAAACGCGCTTCCTCACCGACGCTACATAAAGCCGTATTTCCTGTAGCCACCAATCAAATCCACCCTCGAAAATTGCCACTCAGATGGATCTTATTTTAATTAAACTTGAGCTGCATAGTTTCTCCAATAATAAATAAATAATCGCAGTTTAATCCTTTCTAATTATATACCCATCGCATTCACCAATTAAAGCAATTATTGAATCGATTATATTTTCCATTAGTTTGTTTTTTTTTTATATTAGTAGTGTTTACCAATTAATTAATACTTTTTGTTATAAGTAATTAATTAGTCGATTAGAGAAATTGACAAGAATTAATTAAAAAATTATTACCTTCGTTGGTTGGAAAATATGAAATTTGCATTTCGCGTGTATCTCATTAATAGGTCTGAAAGAAACAGGAGAATCCCGGATCCCCTTTAAGCCGTCGATGCATTAATCACATCCGGCCCTTTAAATTAAAAACTTTCGCTGACAGATTATACAGAATCCCGTGACGGGCCAGCATTTAATTACACTATATTTATAAAGGATCCGCGAGAGGAAATGACTGGGTTATACAACGGAGGGGTGGCTTGCCAACATTTTCTTGTGCTTATCCATAATTTGACGGATAATGGAAAATTTATGATTGTATTCACAAGTTGCACGACGGAGAGCTTTTATGATGTTAATTATCATCAAATTATTAGCAAAAACGTTACGCGCTCTGACACTTTGAAGTCAAGATAATAGTGTTGGCTCATAAGTCGCAGCTTACATCAAAGGAGGGAAGTTCAAAAAAAAAGCATTCTATTCTTTCTGTGTAAACGGATCAAGTGGGAACGTAATCTGTTCCACCAACGGAATATAATTAGTGCCGTTATTCGAGATATTCTTGGAAAGAAGATGAACGTCTCGAGCTTCCCCACTTTCGATGGCCTCTCCTAACTTTTCAGACTTAATTTCAAGCCCTGTGTCTTTACTTATTTATTTTCTTATTTACGTAAACCTTCTGAACTCCTCTTTTTATAGCCTTTTTTTACTCGCATAAAAGTTTATTTTTTATTATGAATTAAAATATCAATAATAAAAAAAACATAGACTAGACTATACTAGAATATACAAAAATAGTATACACATATTTTAACTAATAAATATTAATATTTTTTGTTTTATTAATTAATAATTCATATATATTCTCACTTACAAAAAATATCTAAGAAAAAATATAAATGATTGATGAAAATATTCATATTAACCCAGTTTAGTTATTAAACTGTGCAAAACTAAGATCAAGTTAAAAGTGTATTTAAAATAAGACTACAATAATGAAATGACTTGAAAAAAAATACTGAATAGTGTAATAGTATATAGAGTTGAATTAATTCAAATTGAATTCATGTTGGTGACGAACGTATGTATGAAGATTCCATGGAAGCGTTAATTTGATTGTTAGGCAATCAGTCCAAAGTGTTATAGATAATTAGGCTAACTACAATCATTCGGTCTAATGCGTAACAAAGTAATTGGGTTGTGGTATGTGTGTGTTATTGCCCCTTCGGTTTATGTACATGAATTTCTTGCGAAGAGTCGGCTGTTATCTAAATAGACCGAAATCCACTTATCCGTTTCGTAGAAGGAAGCTGTTACATTAAACCGGATAAACAACGAGTTCAATTTTCGTGGAAATCTGTAAGAGTATCCTTTTCTCTGTATGTAAATAAGGCGAGCATGAAATTCGTTCAACGTTATATACAAGACAAAGTTGGAGTATCCGAGTTGTGGAACTGACCGAAAATTATAAACCGAACTCGAACCCAGATTTTCCATCACGTCAAGAACAATAGCTCAGAATTGGGAATTAGGTTCGCATGTCAGTCGGTAATTATTGTTAGTTTTTCTATTGTTATATTAGGGATCTATATATTTATAATTGTGCCCTATCACGGGCGTCGTAAACCATTTTCATAAATTACTCTACACGATGCCCAGCGCACGATATAATTCCACCAGGCTATAATTCTTTTATTATTGTTTCCCTGTGTTTCCGCCGCGCACCGGTCTGTTCTTCCTCTCCTCTAATTTTCCCCGGCTCCACGCAAGAAATTCATTTGCCAGGCGATAGGGCATCTAAATTCGCCATAAATTAATTATCGCTCGAACACAAATTGCCCGGATGCTGTTCCACCTAGGCTCAAGCATTATGTTACCTATACTTAATTACACTCCAAACTATAACATTTTAATGTATGCCAACGTATATAAACAAAATACTTTACGTCCATTTATTTTCTATCAGATGTATATTTCTTTTCACATTTCGCTTTCGTACTTTGCGAAGAGACAGGTTTTATCAATGATTTATTTTGAAGCGTGAGAGGGAAAAAAATGATCCCAGGAGGATACCGTTTGATGTGATTCCCGTAGTCACCTGTTTCATCTCTGAATTTATATTTATGGCCTACTGAATTATTTATCTTCAAAATGTGTCAATACCTGTTTAATGTAAATATCAAATATTTCACACAAAAAAAGATATATCCAATATACGTCGTAACATTTAAATTACTTTCAACTTAAATGATATTTTTTCAACATAAATGATATTAGGTATAAATACAGTAATGCCTCGCATAGTGCGTTTTTGATAACTTTGGATTCACTATAGTATGGTTTAAAAAATTAAAACAAACTACTTTATAATTGAGTAAGATAAAAATAATTTTGTATAGTTTATTTGTATGCTATTTTAAAGTCCTCAATTAGTCCGGAATATTGGAGGAACTGAACTATGCGAGGAAATGCTGTAAGACCTATAGTCATCATCAATTTTTGTTTTTATTTTATAATTATTACAATAATTTATTATAAATAATTTTGTAATGCGTTATAATTGAACATCTGCGATTTTATTGAACACCTGCGAAGAATGTGCGATTTAATTGAACACCTGCGTTATAATAGAACACCTGTGTTTTTATTGAACACCTGCGTGTACACCTGCGTTTTTATTGAACATCTGCGTTATAATAGCACACCTGTGTTTTTATTGAACATCTGCGTGTACACCTGCATTTCTATTGTACACCTGCGTATACACCTGCATTTTTATTGAACACCTGCGCGTACACCTGCGTTTTTATTGAACACTTGCGTGTACACCTGCGTTTTTATTGAACACCTGCATGTACACCTGTATTTCTATTGAACACCTGCGTGTACACCTTCGTTTTTATTGAACACCTGCGTGTACACCTGCATTTTTATTGAACAACTACGTTTTTATTGAACACCTGCGTATACACCTGCATATACACCTGCGTTTTTATTGAACATCTGCGTTATAATAGAACACCTGTGTTTTTATTGAAAACCTGCGTGTACACCTGCATTTTATTGAACACCTGCGTGTACACCTGCGTTTTTATTGAACACCTGCAAAGCAATTCATTAAGATATTTCAAGAGTTTATTTGATAAAGTTGTACTTTATTGGAAAAATCTATTTCTATTTGAATATTAAGTATGCCATGAAAACGTCGAATATTCTTCACAGAATGTATTTGAAGTATCTGCTTAATGATATTACGGGTAGCATCGGGGAATTGGGGAAGAAACCTTGTTAAAATTTCATAATGCTTTAATATACGAGGTAATTGCGGAGTTTCTATATTGAATCGGGCGAGATTAAAAGGATTTCACCATATAGTTTAATTGAAAATATCCACCAGTAATTCCACTCAAAAATATGTTGAAACATCGGTGGGTTAAAAGGGTCTGAACCTTAATCAAAATTATATTACCAAATACAAGCTTCTGGGGGTTGGCACAATGTACGTATACATGTAATAGCAGAGCATTTGTGAAACCTAATAACGTTCATATCGTGGAAGCGGTTTGTTCATCTTTCACGTTTTATTTTTCCGCGGCAAGAATAAAAATAATGTGACGGTTCTCGTTCGGTTTTCGTCCCTAAACATTTTTTCGTATTTCTATTTTTTTTTTGCTCTACCAACATCGGCCTGTCAGAGCGTAAATTTGTTCGGGAACAAAGTCATAAGTCACGATATGCATGGGGGAGGCGGAGGCGCCGGGGTTTTTCTTTTTTTTTTTGGTTAAAAATGTGCGCACAACGAGAGGCCAGCATTCCACAGAGCCACAAAACAGATGGGATTCACTGATGAAAGGCGTCGCGAAGCTTGCTCTGAAATATATTTGCCGAGAATTTTAAATATTTCCCAATTTAACCATTCATTTTTCATATCATTAAACGCAGCGGCGCGGAATTAAAATGAAAACAAAAAAAAAAGAGAGTTTTACGAAGAACGCTGGCCTCATCCTTTCTTTGTTTTACTCTTTGTTGTTCCATTTCTTAGTCCTTCTATAAAGGCTTTGGGAATTTATGTTGCGTTAAAACGAAACTATTTGTTTCCGCTTAGAAGAGAGAAAAAGGGCGAAGGGTGGTGGTAGCAAAAAAAAAGGAGAAGAGCAACTAAGCTATTTGGGAGGAAAGAAAAAAGGAGGAAGTGAATTTGATACGGCTACCGCGGAATGAAAATTGCACTTCCGCTTTCCTCCTATCGCCCTCTCGCCGCAGTCCTTTAAATTTAA
The DNA here is from genome assembly GCF_001412225.1 of Nicrophorus vespilloides. Lineage (NCBI taxonomy): Eukaryota > Metazoa > Arthropoda > Insecta > Coleoptera > Silphidae > Nicrophorus > Nicrophorus vespilloides. The sequence goes on from NW_017095586.1 coordinate 86,427, forward strand.
ATCTAGTAATACGTTTTCTGTAACTCGTTCACGTCCGACTTCCTCGATTACACGAAGAAAAAACTTTAAAGACATCTTAAATATACCAACGATAAAAAGCTTAATCCCGATCGCAACGTTTCATTTAATCTAATTGGATACAAAGATTTCTCATTACCAGGCAATGATGTCATCATAAATTATATCTCATAAAACATTGAATTATTTTAATTATGATTCGTCAGATTTCCCAAAAAAAAATATTTTTTTTCTTAAATTCGCAGACATCACAAAATCATACGTTTTTGAATACGAGTGGTCGTTGATGTAATTATGTTAAGGGTTATTTTTTTCACCGTTTTCTAATTAGTGAACGGAATTACTAAATAAACACACAGAAAGACTTAATTAAATGAAGTAACTGAAAAAAAAAACATCGTTTCTCTGTTTTTTCAAATTCTACAGCTCACAGCCGGCGACTCGATGATAGTACAAAGATGCAAGTAGGCTTGTTAGATAGTTGAGATATTCGACTTTCAGACAAGATGTAATTTGCTTAAGGATTTGTCGAGAAATTCACGAAAAACTGTAAAAACAGAATAAAAACGAGAAAAAAATGTTCTTCAGCTTATAACAAGCGACTCGATGAAACTACAAAGATGTATATAGGTGCGTTGGAAAGGTGAGATATTCAGCTTTAATACGAGTGGTCAATGATGAAATTACCTTTCGGGGTTGTCGAGAAATTCACGAAAAACCGAAAGCACTGAAAAAAAAAAACGAGGAAACCGTCATTTCTCTGTTATGTATAAAATGTTAGGTATGTGTTTTTTTTCAATTTCTACAGCTCATAGCAAGCGACTCGATGACAGCACGAAGATGTATGTAGGCTTGTTGGAAAGGCAAGATATTCAACATACGAGTGGTCGATGGTGTAACTATCTTAAGGATTTGTCGACAAAATCACAAAAAATTGTAAAAACTGAAAAAAAAACGTTGTTTCTCTGTTTTTTGACAGTACGATGATGTAAGTAGGAAAGATGAGATATTCTGATTATACAGTAAAAGCATAAGAATTCTTGTATTTTATATAAGAAACATAAATTGAAATATATTATCTGATTCATAATTAGTATTAAATATTTAAGTATGTGGACGAATAATTTCATATTTACGTAATACATTTTATTATTTAAAGCAAATAAAATAAATTTAGTTAATATAAAATAAAATAAATTCATTACGAAACGAAATACGGCGCTCCGGCGTCGGATAGGACGAAACAAAGAAGAAAAAAAACGTAGAACCCGTAAGGAATATTTCGTAATAATAAAAGCGGGAATTTAACGTCGCCTTGAAATGAAACTATTTGTTCCCTCGTTAAATCCCAAATAAAACTCGTAAGTTATTCGAAAGTGAATTCTCCTGGCGGCTGTAGAAGCGAAAGGAAATTGCATTGCACTGCCAGAAAATTTCGTTAATTAAAGAATCGAGAAAAACCGTTGAGATTGTAATTAACTAATAATAGATCACATTAAATATTATAATAATTCATATTATTCATATTTATAAATAAACCAACTATTATTAGTAATATGTTATGTATTTGTTAAATTATATGTTTAATTAACACTAAATTTTAATGATCATTTATATAGCTAACATAACAAATCCATGGTGAATACTAATAATTAATCTAGGCAAAATATAATCAATAAACGAAATTGCTTGTGTTTGATGTCCCCACATCACACTGTCGGCGCAATTGGGAAAACTATATTGACATTTATGTGAGAATTGATAGTTAACACCCGAAAACTGAATATTAATATTAATCCGGCTACATAATACATCTAAACAATGTGTATAATTTTTATCATTAAAAGCACTATTCGATATTATAGATATTAATAGGTATAATCTAAAAGATGCATATGAAAGTTGTATGTTTGAGGAATTAATTAATTTGAAAAAATGAAAAATTTATTGCTGGAAAAACAGTGTTTTCACATTTTATTAATTTTCTGGAAAACTATAAAAGATGGAATGAATACAAAAAGTGCATATGAAAACTGTATGATTGGGGAATATAGCTATTATTAATACATTACTGTAATGCATCTTCTGTTTCTGGTAAAAGTTGCCTTGAGAGCGTAAATTCAAATCAATTCCTTTCAGAACAATGAAAACGTCTGAAATAAATCGAAACTGTTCGCAAATCGTGAACTACAATTGAAAGTGAATTTCCGGAGCCGACGAATTACAATTGCGACCCTGCTTTTCCGAAGGGTTGGTTTAATTAATTAAAATGCAACAACGCAGGGATAAGGAAAGGAAGTAATGCAAGGTTGAATTAGAATTTCAATATAAATGAGGCCGGAAGCGATGTAAAAGGTAAGAACTGGAGAATGAGTAAGAGAGAGAGAGAGAGAATGGAAGGAGAAGAGGTTGGGGTTATTGCTTGCGAAGAGAAATGGTCGCGAAACGGACGGAATGAAAGATGCAATAAGAAGTTGGAAGAAGTGTTTAAAGAAAACAATTCCTCGCAATGCAGAGCCTTCAGCTAAGGGTTGCGAGAGGTGATGGGGGAAGATGAGAGGGCGCCGAGTGGAGTGGAATTAGGAGATATACCTTTTCTCTCAATTTCCTCTCTTTCGTCGCTGTTTATCCAATTAACATTTACATGTAAATAATTTGTTTATACTTCGCGATGCTCCCCAAATATTTGGATTTTATCTTTCAAATCGTTTTAATAACATTCCTTGCAATTTTCTCAATCTCTTGAATATTTTTTTTTTTTCACCGTTTCCTAATTAGTAAACGGAATTACTAAATAAACACACGGAAAGGCTTAATTAAATGAAGTAACTAAAAAAAAATCCTTTTTTTATAAATTATTTAGATTTCCAGTATGTTTCACTCTATTATTTTTTTAGATTTCCCTTTTTAATGACTTTCAACCATTTGATCATAAATCTGTTTTATTATATGACTGTTAGTGTGTAAAACTGTGCGTAGAAAGTAATTATTTCTAAATATGTAATTATATAATAATACCTCTTATAGTCCAGCTTCGATCAGTCTGGATTTACTACAATCAAATCCGGATTCACTACAATCAAATTAATGTTATAAATTTTAGATAAAACCTTGTAAAGTTCAAGGAATGTAATCCAATTCCCTAGTTGTATAATTCATGTAAAAAAATCAGCGGACGCATCGCATTTACGAGGTTGTGTGTGCAGTTTTCCGATGGGACGGCGTCGAGACGCGTGACGAACCGGGGCTGTGATTGATAGAAGAGAGTCGCGTGTACAAATTGACTCTGTCGTGCGACGTGGGGTGAAAGGGAACACAAAAAGACAGCGACTTACCAGGAATATGGGGCACTGATAATAATGGGATGAGAGCGGAGAGGATTGGAAGGGAAAAAAATAAATAAAAAATAAAAATAAGAATGGCGCACGAGGTGGCAAAGGGAATACGAATTGACAGGTGGCATGAAAAGGACGATGTAACGAGAACGGAAGTGTCCTCGCAAACATTCGCACAATGCAATCGTCAACAATTTGTTACGACTACATGTTTAGGTCACATATAAAGATAATCCATTTGAAATATGCATTAATTGTAATTTATTCGGACAGTTTGAAATATTGCAGAATTTTTGTGACATAATCCATCATATCTAAGGAATTAGTAATAACAATATTAACTCAAACAGTCACACCTAATAAAAGGAAAAAAATAAAACTTAGTATTATAAAAGAAAAGATAGCATTTGTTACAAAATACAAAATATAAGTTAATTTTCAAAGCATAATACTACTCCATCATGCAATTATTATCTATAATTATAAATTTATTTCATATTTGTATTCTTTTCTAAAAATGTTTGCTAACTAATTTCTGTAATAGCCATTTTTGGTTTGATATTGGGCTATCAAATTATTACGTTTGTATTCCATCACTGATAACTTTTTTTCAATAAAACTGAGATAAAAATGCTTCCGCAGGCTTGTAAACAATAAAATCAGCTATCATTAGGCGAAATATGGACACAACATTGAAAATGGTTCAAAAGTTATAGCAATTTTAAGTTGGTTGCAGTTCAATTGGGACACCCTCTAATATATTTTATAGACAAATGGAAATTAAAGTAAGTTTGAAATAGTTAAATCGACATGTAGAAAGCTGAATTTTCTTGCTGAAAACAATTTGAATCCCAGCATACATTTAATTAAAAGTGAATGTAGTTCATAGTAATTTTGAAGACATTAATAAATGGGGTTTTCTGTAATTGTTACAGACATGTAATAGCTATGTTACGAATACGAAATATCACTCAGTGTTATTTTGGGACTAAATTCTTGTGTGGAATTACGAATCAAAGTTTTCGGTGAAAAATAACACGTGTTTGATATGGGCATTATGGGCTGGAAAACAGTGTTGCCTGATTAGATCCCTTTGATTGCACGCGACCCACGAAATGGAAGTAATTACGTAGTTTATAATTGACGTCAAAAAGGGGTGGTCCGTCGGGGTACGAATAAGGGCGGAAGCGTGGAGGCGGTGGTCCCAGTGCCCCCCCGCCATCGTTGATGGAACGTCGCGCGTATTTAACTAATAAGGCTATCTCGGCCCCACGGGGGGAGTGGAACGGGGGAGTCCGTAGGGGCTTCCCCGTTGCGAATACGAGCGATTCTGACTTACAAATTACAAAGAGAGATGGAGAGAAGTCACATGTGTCGGCCTGTCGCTTGTTAGCAAAATTCGCTTATTACTATCAATTACCGGCCGGCCGTTGACGGTGGGTTCGTGATTGTATTGTCGCATAAGTGGCAGATTTAGATAATGGTAGAGACCGTCGGTCAATAAATACATTTTTCAAACTCGCAAACTGTGCCATGTAAAGTTCACTCACCGATAGACATACTCTATATATAACATTTTAACGCCTGATTTCATCCAAATCAATGCACACTAGTTACTATTAAAATGTCATAAATCAAATACAATTTCGGTAATTTCAATAATAAATATACAATTAACAAAATTACAACAGCGACAATTTAATTAAAAATATTATAAAGTTCAGTTACAATATTTCAAATATCGATAGGTCACAATATTGCGAATGTTGTCCGTGATGTTTGTAGTTACAATTTAGATGTATATATGCCCATATTTATAGGGGAGGGTAAAAAGCAACACATATTTATTGTACCTGCGGGAGTGAAAAACGACTGGCGTCAGAGCCCAAAATGATATAAAAATACGCAAACATATGCCAGTTGCCGAACGGAAATGGACATTTTATGACCTTACATATTAAATATAATTTTACGCTGCCGGTGTGTTTTATTTATGCACTTATTTTTTTTTTTTCATCATATTACGACACATTTCTGTAGCCACTACAGAGTTCCTAAATAAACTCTGCAACTTTAACAGTAAACTTTAGAAAGTTATATTATATGTTACATTGTTTTCTTATTCGTTCAACAAATGTATCCTAGAACAGAAATTAAATAATGGGAATTCATTACGTTATTACGAATTCATTCATTATTATTTGAACAAAATTTTATTTCAAAAATCGTTTTTCAATTGGAAAAGTTCGGAAAAAATAGCTATATAATTATATCAATGTGATCTACAATATGTTGAATATTTGCCCTGAAATTGTATTCCATTTCAGGACAAACTTTAATATTATTGAAGCAATGTTAACGTTTTTATTATAATTTTGTTGTGAAGAAATTGCGTTGGAATTAAAACCCGAAATGTGCATTTGCATCCATGAAATGTTGACAAAACCGGAGGCAATCGTTAATTGAAATTTAGTCAAATCCCCATGAAATTTAATTGCCGCCGAATATTTCATTTAATCGAATAAGTAAACTAATTATTTATAAACCAATATAAATGTTCGCCAAATGTTTGCGTTTATCGCACAGGAATTGTAATCCAATAATTAACATACATTTTTGTGTGATTGCATGTTTGCCAACGGTGCGTGTATACCAAATGTAAAGCAAATACTAGTTTGCATTACATAGAATTAAATTCAAATTCGAAATTACGTAGTATTCACTGATGTAAGCCTATATGCTTACTGTATTACTTTCACATATATTAGTAATTTTATTGTACATTTTTATATTACCTAAGAAATAATTTTAGTTATTTGAATATACTGGTTATATTACATTACTAAGAGAGTTTGTTGCTATTATATTGGAAAGTTTATAAACAAAAAACAAAACAGTTCATAATAAATTTTACCTTGGTAGGAATATTGCACGAAACTAGAAGTAAATAATGCATCACATCGCGGCAATTTTAAATTCTCCTTTCGCGCCCGTAAATTTTCGACTGTGCCAACTGCACCGCATGTGGGCGAAGACGAGACTGAGAGTTATGCCCTTTGCATCCAGATAATGGGGCTATTGTATAATACCATATAATACACTTGTTATCGTTATTCTCTTCTCTGCGCTGCTTCAGCTATTCTCTTCTCCTCGTCTGTTCATCTTCTCTTGTTGCTTCTTTTTTTTTGTTAAGGAATTTATATGAAGAAGGTCGCTCGCTGTTTAGGCCTGATGAATTGATTCATGAGCGTTTCCTTCTTGGACCTGCTAAACGATCTATTTGATTCAATTAAGAACGCATTACGTACTGTCTAGTCTGCGCAGAAATGATTATTTATGTATTATTCATGCTAAACAAGATGCACCACAGGACATTTACAATACAAATACACTTAAGTGAAATTTCTAACTATTATATAAAATTAAAGACAATTTGAACTGGAAATACAATTTATTTATAACAATATTAGGTGAGAAAACTTCGGTCGACAAACTTGTATGGGATTTCCAGTTGTATTTGTATGGGATTTTATTTCAAATATTTGCCATTAAAAGAAAATCTCGGTAATCTTGGATTCTCTAGTATCATCAATTTCGTAATTTTATATTTTGAATTATATAATTGTTTGCAATTTTTAATTAAAAAAAATGTTTTTCCAATTATTTTTATATTTCAGAGAGACAGGATATGAATTGATGTTTTTATTGAAAAAAACAAACAATAATTATAAGATATAAAAAAATGTATGTATGTCTTTTTTTTGTTTATATATGAAAACAGGAAACTAGAACAAATTCGCATTTTTCGCAAATTAAAAACAAATAACAGTGAAATGCATTAAAATGGGATTCCGATGTGATCCCGGGGATTTGGTATTTTTACGGCCCCAATAAAATATTGATTTTATTGCGATTTATTATCATTACGTGCGGTGCGTTTTAACGCTTGACCGACAAAAGTCCAATTGCGACTGGTAACAAAACATGTCGAATATTTTATGTGAGTCTCGCTGAATGAGAATATATTTTCTCGAATAATAAATACACTTTATAAATATGAAATAGTCGGTCGGTCCGGGAAAAGGGCTAGAGGATCTTGGTGGTTGGCACGGTGAAAATACGGATGTATCTGTAAATGATAAATGTGTCGAAGTGTCGGCTCGAAAAATATAGTTGTAAGTATGAGAAATGCATGGTAAATATGTTTATAGATTATTGTCCAGTCGTGCATGTCTCTGGATACATGGCTTCTTACCTAGATACTAGTAGGAAAGTAGGAAAGACGCCTCCAGTATTTGCCTTTTGTCAGCGATCAATGCACATGTACACATGCACCGTATGCGACCCGAGGCGGATCTCGGAAATTATTTATCACCTTTACTTATAAAATACGCTGTTTGATTTTTCACGGTTATTTTATTTTCTTGGCAAATGTCACTGCTTGTGTGACTAAAATCGAAAATCAATCTGACCCATAAAAATGACTCATGACAAGGCTTTTCTTCTTGGAAACCTATATTAATACCTCGTATAATTTAACGACATTTCCAAGACATTTTCTCATATACAATCTGGTGAATATACATCCATTATTTAAATAGACAACATTTAATTTAGAATATAATTAAATAACTAATATTTATTAAGACTTTCCAAACACTACTAAAACCATATTTTATCGATAGATTGTTGTGTCCAACCACTAAATTATAGGTCATTAACAGAACAATATGCAGAATAGACAGATCCCACAGAAGACAGTGACCGTTTGCGGCGTTTCTTCGTGTTTTTAACTTGAAAAAGGAGTGTTTCCACATTTCATTGATTTACTAGAAAACTATACTAGATAGAATGAATCCAATATATGCACATGAAAGCTGAATGTTTGGGGAATCCAGCAAGTATATATACATTCCTGTGCTCTTATCCATATTGAAATTAGAACGTTCGAAAAAGCTTTGTAAGTACAATAAGCATTTGTAATTAGTCTTAGTCAATCTTTTAAAGTATCTACATTGTCTTGGAAAGAACCCCAAGAGTACCAATTATTATAATAAACTTGTTTTAAACCAATTGAATTCTTTAATTCCTACAACTGAGACTCCACAACAACAACACCAGAAGAAGATATTCCAGAATTCCATCCCTGGGACACGACAAGATATTGACATTTTTAATAAAATGTATAACAATTGGAATTTTTATTCCTAAAACCCTTTGTTACCTCAACATAGTTAAAATAGAAACAATCTTTGGATTTCTATTAAAACACATTAAAATTAAGTTGCCTATCATTATTTATTAAATTTCAGCAATATTTTCAATGAAAAAAAAAATATTATGTACTTTTTGGTAAAGTGAATTATAGTGATTTAAATTACAAAAGCGGATCAATTTTCAAATATATATTTATTAACAATATTATTTTATAAACTAATTTCATGATATTCTCCTATATTATGTTACAATAACAATATTTACTATTATTTAACAAACTTGGACTCGTTTCGTCTTTTAATTGTTTATATTTTATCAGTGTAATTTGGTCATTGGATCAATCCTCAATATTGTTTATTATTGCCTTGTATAGTAGTAGATTTCTTGTTTTTACATAGAATGTTTCAGGTAAAAATAGAAGATGAATATACCCACTCATATCCTTTAGAATCAGGGGTGCCGGAGAGAAGTGTTTTAGGACCACTGCTTTACCTTCTGTACACGGCAGATATTCCTAAAACTAACAATACTACGATTGCAACATTCGCTGATGACACAGCAATATTTGCATAAGATGAGAATCCAGGCAAATTTAGATAAGCTACAAGAATGGCTTAAAAAATGGAGAATAGCAGTTAATGAAATGAAATCCATGCATATCACATTCACACCTTCCCAATGTAAGACTTGATGGACAAGATCTACCCAAAGCAACAAAAGTCAAATATCTAGGCATGCATCTAGACAGAAGACTCACCTGGAAAGATCACATTCAGGTTAAGAGGGAGCAATTAGAAATAAAGTTTTGAAAACTTTATTGGCTTCTAGGGAAAAAGTCGGAATTATCAGTGGAAAATAAATTACTTATATACAAATTAATACTGAAACCAGTAAGGACGTATGGTATCTGGTATACAAAAGTATACAATCAAAATGCCTAAGAAAGATTATTAGGGCCCCATGGTTCGTCAGGAATAAACAAATACACGAAGATCTTCATACCAAGAAAGACTGGAGTCACATACTAATGTTCTGGCTATTAGCTTACTCAACAACAGCGAAACTACAAATAGGCTGAAGAGTTGCAAACCACTAGATTTAGTATATAGATTTAAGTAATTATTAATGTTCAAATCATCATAATGGTAAACTATCCACTGGGAAAGATTATCCAATTAATGTAAACCGCTATCTTAAATTTACTCAATGTTCACATAGATGAACATATTGTGAATAAAATTATACAACAACAAAATAATTAATTATATTTAATTATAAAAAAATCTAATTTGCTTTCGTTAAGACTTTAAGATGTAAATAGAGGAAACATCTATTCAAGGACCACCTGGTGAAGGAAATTCTATTAAATTTTGTATTAATGATGTAGCTCTGTCTTTTGTGGAAGATAAAAAGTAAGATAAGTAAGACCTTCCGTTTAATAGCTATTTTAAGTCCAGCACAATATAGAGCAACGAAGATAAATTCGTTGTAAAATGTAAGAAAAACACACATGTGGAAAACATGTTTCGATCTCTCACCATTGTTCCTGACTTCCTTTCGCGTGTGTGCATATATGTCTTTGTGTTAATTATTCCACCATCAAATTAATTGCCTTCCATTTAAAACGGTATGTGAAGTGTGTGAGCGTGCGTGTGTAAGTTTCTGTGTAACAAAGCATGGACCGGTAATGCGATAAAGTATTGAAGAAACACTAAACGAAAACTGGGAAGACACTTTGTATTTACACAGTTGCCGCTCCTGTTCGAGGTCTGAAATAGAAAAGTAAGGATCTAAATAATTTAAAGTGCCCCCAGCATTTTTAAACTGAAAATAAAATTTAAAAAAAAAATTGGAAAACTCTAGGGGAAATACAATTCCCTTTTTGTTAGAATACCAAAAGTAAAAATAAATTTATTTGTAAATGAAAATACTGAATTAAGTTTAATCTGTGGCAATTAAATTAATGGATTAATCAATTAGTTTCGAGGGATTGCAGAAAATTGTGAAACGACGTGGGCAGCGGATTTAATGGGCGAGGTCTACCGGATAATTGAAGTGTTCGCCTTTGGTTTCGTATTATTTCAATTATTAATGCGGCTTCATTTACCAAAGCTTTGTACATGAGCTATGACACAGCTGGATAAATGGGTAACATTAGATGAAATTACCCTTTCCCTTTGTTCCTTTACGAAATACGTATACGAACGTGATGATAATAACAGGCCGAAACCCGTTCTTTTTCGCAACAAACAACGAAGAATTAAACAAATAAAGACGCGTTACAATGTTGTTTGCTGAAAAACGTATGTCGCACTGCAAATATTTTGCTACTCATTCAACCCGAAACGAATTCATACCGGCTGATATTTAAACAGTTTTTTTTTTCATGAAAATTGAATGGAAAAATTATGATAAAGAAATAAAATTTTAAAAGAAACAACAATTATTCTACATAACGAAATTAATAAATGCAAATTATATGTTTTACTTGCAATATATTTAGAAACATAAATTAATTAATTTGGAGACACACATTTTTTTTAATTATAACTCTTAATCAAATATTAACGGTAGATTTAATTATTTGAAATGTATTAGCTTCAATTCATAAATTAGAAGTTGTGTATTAACTATATACTTAATGTTTTCAATGTATCAAGAAAACAAGAAGCATTTAGAAAATTTTAATGATGAACGTTAATATTATTTCCATCATTATTTGATACAGTAGTTGCAACATTTTTAGATATTTGGTATGATTTTAATGTTGTTGAAATATGATTGACAGAAAACACTTTCTCATTGTGCAATTGACATGAAATGTATTCATTTGTTTGAATATTGAAAAAAATCAAACACTTGTTTTTGCTTTTAAAATGTTTATTGCTTTTGTGAAATTCTATTTCATTGTTATGACTTTTTACTTAGGAAATTTATAGATCCATAAAAAAAGTAAAATTTTCATTAATTAATAAAAACCATTGTTTTGTGTGGTATTAATATTGCAATAATATTACATTAGTAATTGCTACAAGTAAGTTTTATTTCTTTATTTAAATAAAAAGTGCTCCAAAAGAAAAGAAATCTATGGTATTTCTCTTAATAGTTAATGTTCTTCAAACCAGCATCGATTGCACGTCAAAGTTTCTTAAAGTTCGGAAACTTAAATAAACATGAAACTGACATCGCTTGAACGGTGTGTCTACCTGCCCACGAATAAAATATTCAAACTGTCCCCTGCAGCCCCCATCTTTTCCGCCCCCATCAAACGTCTGTCTTTGAAACACAAAACAGTCTTGTTCGAAGATTGTGAAATTCCGTTGCCCGAACGAAAGGGGGTTAAGTAGGGCGTAAATGCGCGATTACTTCTTCGCAGATGATAGCATGAAGCACCACCGCCAAAGAAGACCCGGTTTGAGAGCAATGCTATGTATCTGTCTCCGACGTAATGGAGATAGCTGAACTAACGCGACACTCGGGTATATGGCTTGTGATTTTGATATGGTTACTGTGGAATAACCATAAAATAAAATAAAACGTGATCGGAAAAACGAGAAATTGATTGTGTGTTAGTTTTCATTTATATTTAACATTCAAACAAACTAAATCTAGTAAATAACTTTGCAGCAAACGAAGAGTGAGGATTGGAATATTTAAAGTACTTAAGATAATGATAAATTTCAAACTTAATTTAAAAGCAAAAGTACAGCACCGAATGTCAGCTATTCCATAATTCCTCTTGATTTGTTCCATTTGACGTTGGTAGCTTGTTATGTCCTGAGTCACGGAAGTACTCGCTTTTTCGAAGGGGAAAAGTGTACACGATGAAGCGGAGCATGCAATTTTACAATTATACATATACACATATAGTCTCTGCTGATGGAAACAATGGCAAATGGAAAACGGGACGAAAACTTATTATTATAGCATTGTTTCTTTCATGAGCACATTTAATGCATCCCTTGCGTTCCCATTCAGAATAAATATTTTAAATTTCCATTTAGTAAAATATTTATTTTCGAGGTTTTAACAAAAAATTTAAAGTAACGGAAAGATCTCGGTTGATAGCCCTTTGGTCAGCCTATTGATATATATATTTTTATGATATGTTAAAATTTATCTATGTATAATTGTACTTTTTTTTCTTCATTTTATGTATTAATGTTTGGCCAATAAATTATTATTATTATTATTTTAAAGTAAATCAGAAAAATTCTATAAAAATAAACTATAAAATAAAAAATAATGATTAAATGTTTTTTTTAAAGGGGATATTTGAAATGCTTCCATGTACTGTATTTTTCTTTTAAACTGGCGCAGGTGTTGTGAATTAGAATATAGCAAATTGGGCATTTCCCTACTAAACTCGCGTTCTGGGAAATTTAATTTTCTATATTTCGTCCGTTTCATTTAACTTCGACATGGCAGTGCTCGAGAAACGGAATGTGTTCGGGAACGTTGTAGTAATTCAATGGAAAATTCTCCGTTTACATGCACATGCAAGCAGCAGCAAGAAATAAACTACGGTTCCATTAGAATATTATTGAACGGAAACAAAAATTTAATTTGTAAATATATTTTACATATATATACACAAATTTTTTATAAATTTATTAATTTATTTTGTGAAGACCAGCAAAAACTGTAATCACCTATCTCTAATATGAATATATTAATTGATTTTTAAACGGTTTTTTAAGCTATTAGTATAAAAATATTTATAATGTTACTCACACAAAGTCGCTGGGATAAGACCACTGTAGAATCTGGATATTTTCTGAAAGAACAAAGATTTTTATTAATATATTACAATTTACATATTACATATTTCCGTTTAGTTACGCTTTTATTGATTGATATTAATAGTTCTATTATTTCATGAAAAATAATCTAAAAAATAGTATTACTATACATTTTTTCTATACATTAGTATAGTCTTTCAAAAATGTATTTTTTATTAATTTTTTGCTCTAATAATAATGTCTATATGTATTAACCATAATTATTACCTTAAAATTTCAGCAATTCCCAAATTTATTAGAACCCGGGGCCTCATAAAATCTACATTAAAGTGGCTCTAGGGAAATCTCATAATACATCTATTTACTATAAAATTTTGTCATATTGCTAATAATGTTAGTGGTAATAGTTAAAGTTAGTTTATCTAACTACTTGTATATTAAATGTATTGCTTCTACGACTAATAGTTAAAAAAATCATCCTTGACTAATTTACAATTTTAGCAATAATTTTGTCTCTCTATAAATTATAAAAATCTGTGATTTTCTACAATAACAAGGAGAAATTAAATTATGCATTCATTGTTTAAAATAAAATAATAGTTATAAATATATTTGTTATTAAAACAAATCCAAAGAACATTGAGAAATGTAATGAAACATAAATAATGTATTTAATCTATAAGAGTCATAAAACGAAAGAATTTTCATCCGTTTTATGGTGCACAAGATTTGCAGCCGAGCTCTCCCTTCAGAGCAGAGCAGAGGATAGGATAGGATATTGAATGTGGGGCGGCAAAAGCGTACTATGCTATGACTATGTTAATGTGTCAGTAAGCCGGCTTGGTGTCAGCCGGTTACGGGGTAAAATCAATACGAAGGTCCTTACTGCGGTTTATCCGCAGATCTTACGCACACAACCACCAACGAACGACACGATAAACGTGCATAAATACTATTGCTGGTTGTCCAACGACGATCCCATCCCGAAGCCGAGGGCGTTCGCAAAGTTGTTATGCAATCTGCCGCAAAAAGGTAATTAAATTTGTATTAAAACAGCATCGAGGCCCGCTCTCGGGATAATTACGAGACCGGGAAAGATTAATGTTATTTTTGCTGTTTTGTGGGGTGGTTTGTTTCTGTGTTTTCTTTTTTTCCCAACCCGACGACCCAAACCTTCCATTCTATCCCCTTGTTGTCTGGTTGTGTGGAGAGTGCAGAGTGTTTTCCGGCGTAAAAAGAAAGTCCAATAGAGGCCGGGGATAATCCCCTCGGGGTCCGCCAATAATTCAGCATCCGCAGAAATTGAATTTATATATTTATAAAATAATGTCCCGACTGCGGCCTTCGCAGTATTGGATTAAACTTGTCGGTTATCCAAGCGGAATCAAAATGTTTCTTGGGATCGAATGAATCGACATCCTTTTACCTCGTAGCTGTGGGCTGCGGTTTTTTGGGGGGTTTCGTTCTGCGCAAATGTTGGTCTCTCGAATTTACTTCATTAGTTGTATTGTGTTTTTATGTTATTGTCGTCCTCGGTGTATCCGTAAATTGAAAGACAAATTGCATCCCGACGACGCAAAGTCTGCCAAGTTTTTCGGCTTCCGAACGATTTCGTATGCAATCCCAGGAACTTTCACTATACTCTTTCTTACACATGGCATAGACTAGAGCTCATGCTAATTTTTCCACAAACTGTTGCAGTTTTGGTAGCTCCAGGTCGTCGAGGAAAGCAATTACATCGCCGGTCTCAAGTCACTATTTGCGAACGTAAGTGCACCATAAAAATAATATATATTGAAAGTTACTATTTACCGCAAGCAATCAAAGTTATTTATGTAACCGTATCCACTTTATTTCTTCAAAGAATTATTACAGTTTTTCTTTTAAAATAAACATACATAAATACTAAGATTTATTAGATAAATAACAATATAAGCATAGAAAATAATTAAATACAATTAAAACAAATTATGGCGTTTCCTTTCAAGTTTATTGAGAGGAATCTCAATAAAAAAATGCATATTCTGAATATTACGCGTCACTTGCCAAGTAATTAAGTTAACACAATAAGCGTACTCCGGAAAATTATAGGTTCAATTGTGTCTGGGGACAACAAAGGTTAAAAACTTTGCGTTAGAAATTGTTTTAATAATATTTTTGAAAATTAAATAACATATTTGAAAATATTTAAATAATGTAATTGAATTGTTTTAACTATAACAAGTCAGAAAGGAGCATTTATATAAATAATTTTCATAAAAAACAGTTGCAGTTTAGTTGATTGCTTCTGAATACAATGCATTGTACCAACAACAAAGAAACATTGCGTTTACGTTTTTCTTTATTTTATTTTCAACGTGTGTTCTGTTTTGTTATTCCTTTCAGTGTTTCAAACATTTTATTATTTTTTGAGTTACAAATGCGCATATTTTGTAAAACGCAGTGCAAACATTGTAATACCGCAGATATAATTCTTATGCAAATCGCCATCAATTCACACACATACACACACACACATATACCGCATTTCAAATTGAAATCCTGAACATTTCCATTCACGATTTTATTTTTCGTCGTGTTTGGTCCTTTTTGTTGGAAGCGCACGGGATTCCAAAACCCCTCCGCATTGTTTGTTTCGTCCTCCCGTGTTTGAAACGGCCGCCATTTCCCATTGAGTGGAAATTTCGTTTTTGTCTAAAACTAAACATGGAGAGCCATCGCGCTCCTTTATTCGTCGTCGGCTAGGTAAAATAAATAGGAATTATTGACGCTCCACTGCGACAAAATTTTAATCTACTTTACACAAGAGCTTCGCAACTCTGCAGGATAGTGTGGAGAAATTGGAATAGCTTGCTGAGAAGAGAGGAGACGAGGATGCGAATAAAATTCACCCGGCAGAAAGCTTAACGGGTTTCATAAAACTCCTTTTTTAAATAATCATTTGCAGCAAAACATTTTCCGCGAACTCCTAATTACTGTCTCGCGACTCCAAATTAACCAAATCTGCCAACAGTTAATTCTTTCGTTCTTTTTATTTATATTACCTAATTTATTACCAACAAAAAAATACATTTACTTAAGAAATGTTATATGTTCTTAATGTATTGTCGTGGCCGACCAATTTATTGTCATCTATTGTATAACTAATATGTATATTTGTTAGGTCTACCACTTTCCTATTAATTA
>NW_017095586.1:102937-137090 GCF_001412225.1 Nicrophorus vespilloides
ACTTGTGGAATATTCCGAAGGACGGTTACACATTAAATCGTATAGTTGCGTCTATTGCATCACCACTTAACAGCCTTCTGCAGCCCCTAAATATTTGAGCAGGATCATAAAACTTAGATAAAGAAATGATTGTGTTTTCTACAAGGTCAAACCCTTACCTCCAACGCAGCCCCTTTTTGAAATGAACACATTTCTGTATTATATAATTTAGTCTTAGTCAGAGGACCGAAGAGAGAAGAAGTCTTAGCTAAGGGGTCGAACTGAGAAGAAGTCCTACTTGGGAGAGTTCAAGGAAGAGCACTTACTTCATAAACACTAACTTAAGAGGAGAATGTAACTCTTAGTTAATAATACCTAAGATCAACTATAGTTTAGTTGACTTCTCAATAAAACTCCGATGTATACAATAAAGTTAATTAAGAATATTGCATTTAATATTCATAAACCCCTCTAAGACTCCGCAACGACATAACTACGAGATAATCCACGGTGTCCAAGGATTTCTTAACCCTGGGACACGACAGTATCTTGATTTTTTTTTATTAAAGTTAGGAAAAGTAGTGTATTGCCATACTACTAGTACTAAATATATATTCAGCAATTCGTTCCATTGGAATTAAAAAATTTCATTCTTTTATATAATTTTCATTATTTTATAGTGATTCCCTCTAATGTATATAAATCTATATAACTATGAAATGCATTTTCAAAAGTTGATCAGTGTGGTTAACGTTAATATAATTCTAAACGTAAATATAGAGGGAAGTGTTTACCCAATTTCTCCAATTTAGCGTATAAACCGTTGACCTATATAGACGCTTCCGTATCTAAATTATTTACGTTATTATTTACTGAAGCGTGCGGGAATATTTGCCAAGTTCAATGCAAAACGTTGGTTTGGCGAAGCAAAGCCGCGATAGCAGATGTGCATCATTGATTCCTCCAACATGCATCCCGGCGGCTTCAAATTTGGTTTTTACAAGTAAACACGGAATCTTTGTCTTGGAACTCATACATCAAACACACACACACAACCACCCAAAACTCAACTCTAGACGTATACAGAAGCATCCACATCCAGATACACATAGAAAGCAGGGAGGTTCTTCTTGTGGATTTTGCAGTCCCGAGTTTTCGTGTGTACTTACACACCGAGCTGCAACCATAAATCTGTCACGGGGAGGCGGAGGGAGCACGGTATAAGTTTCGGCTTTTGACTGCGGGCCTCCTCACTTCAGATCGCGAGCTTTGTGATCCGTCTTTGCGAATGTAAACCTAGGCTCGCCTCCCCGCAGCTTGCCCACCAAACGGCACCCCAGTTACCCAACTTCCCGCAGCCCCGAGCGGTATAAGCGAGCCCTTTCCAACATTAGTTATGCCCTCCAAAATAAATAATGGGAATGCATCATAAAAGTCCGCCGCAAGTTTAACTATTAAAATTCATCAGAACCAACAGTACCTGATTTTTTTTTCTTCTTATTCATCTGTATTTACTGCTACATTTTTTTTTGTTCTTTAATTTATTTGACTTTCCTTTCGTGTAATTAACGCGATAAATATTGAGTGAGATTAGGACGTCTCACTGCCTCCGAAATACTCATATTATTTCGCCCTAATTCCACGCAAAGCCTTTAAACGTTGTGTTGTCTTTTTAAGTGATTTATAAATCGCCGCAATAGTTAACAGCATCTAAATTTTATAGGGTTTATAAAATAACCTCCATAAAGAACATATTTTCTTTTCCAAGACTTAATTGTAATCGAGCGACCTTTATAATTATTCCATATAAATTTAATCATTTCATGAAACTATCAATCTTTACACTTCATCACATAAAAGTAATGATACATAACTTACTCAATTAACATTTTAATTAATTACTTATGCAAGATGTGTACAATTGATATAAGAAAAATAATTAATTTTAAATTATCGTTACCACCATCCAATAAAGTAAAACGTTTCTGTAATTTTTACAAGAATAAATAATGGGAATACATCATAAAAGTCCGCCGCAAGTTTAACTATTAATTCTCATAATGCGGCCCCTCCAATATTCTGTACTAATCAAAACCGCACTAGGCGAGATATTACTGGATTTATCAATTTAATCACACATTAACATACTAAACTTATTTATTTCATCTATTCATCATGTAAATCTGTTTGAAATCCCATTTAATGTGTTTGTTTGTTAGATATTTTACAGAATAACTAAATGAAGAAGAATATAAATACACGATGCGTTCTTGTTGGAACCACATGAACTATTAGTTAATACAAGTACAGCTGTTACTGGATAGAGCAGGTATGTGAAATATGTGTTCGTTTTCAGAATTTATTGGTGCGTTCGATATTGGTAGTCATAAAGTAGTCAGAGGACGACATAATTACGTGCGGCAGAGTTGATATTTTGACACTCACAAATGCATATTGATGCTTGGCATTGGTGAGCGAGGGAATGTCGGTCGTCGGGCATTATCTAAATCTAAAATGGCAGCGAACGGATACATAGGTAGTAAATCTTCGCCACTAATCTACTATAAACATGCCTCTGGTCGCTGGACTAGAGATGACCATCTATCGCCCTCCCACGTATTATCTAATCATTGATTACAATGTAAATCAATCAACGGCGCGGGTAGTCCAGACTACTACCACTGATGCTACTACCTCCCTTGCTGTACAAGCGAGTATTAAAATCCTTTTTAATCCCGTCTGATCCGTAAATTAGGGGGACACGTGCAACACATAAAACATTCCACACATGTGTGGAGCTAATAACACGCTTCATTGGCTGTTTAAAGTTTTCCAACAACCAGAAACCATAACAAATCAATACCGCATCAAACTAAAAATCAAATTCTAACATATTTAAATTCAATTATTTACAAAAACAAATTATAAATAATTTTACTTTTAACTGTAGTTTACTAGCGACGAATATATCCGCCCAAAATTGTATACATAGCGCTGTTTGGTTAATAAAAATACATGAAAAACTGTATTTTTTTTTAAATATTAAAAAATAACAATGAAGCCCGCATAAAATATAAAATACTAGGTAATCGCGTTTCACGGCATTAAGAAATTATGCGATAAAAAGAAATTAATTACGTTACAACTTCGGACCAATTAATTTCCATGCGCACGGAAATAATGTATTTTCTGTGAAAATTATACCACTGACGTCTCGTTATTTACGAGCCAACTCATTTCTTTACAAAGAATTAATTTTATAAAATCATGAAATGCAGTGAAAAAAAAAATATACGTACGTGAAATAAAATACATCCAATTAATACCTTTATAATATATAATTAGTGATCATGTTAAATTATTTGCATTAATGAAATTATGTACTCATTTATTTATATTTTGCTTCAATTTGTTTTGAAATTTTCAAACCGGACTATAGATAATCTGGACTGATCGAAACCGCACTAAGCGAGGTAATTTATTTGTGTTTACTCTACAATAAACGTTATTAGTTTACACGAAATTCAAAATATAAACATATTTATTTGATACTGAAATGTAACCAAATTATGATGATGTTTTGTCTGAAAGCACCAGAAGTTCTCAATGTGATCTAGGTATCACACTATAACGGATACACCTATTATGCAATGCAGAAATTTCAAAGCTATTGTTTGGTTTCGATGCTAGTGCTAGGACCATCAGATCTATTAACTGGATGCAAAGTTCGCTTGTTTACATCAATTCGGATGTGCATCCCTTTAATTCTAAAATGTATTGATTTTACCCACGCCTATGCCTATGTTATTTACTAATTATTCTACCGGGAGTAGTATTATTACGAAAATTACTAGAAATTCCACTCAGCGCCGTTTTCAGCACAAACAATCATACTCATGCATGCATATACGCACAGCATATACACACAAATGCAATCGGACTATTTCCTGATGTACAAAATGATGCTCTTGCATAATATATGGGACTCCTATAAATTTAGCGCTATCTACAATACTTAATGAATTATGAATCCGAGTTAAATATTACAGTGGTACATTGATATTATGAAATCCAGGAACTGCGTTCGGAATATTGCAATTCCACATCAATGGACAGTACCAGATAATATCTAAATTTAGCGTACCATCATATATTATTATTCTTTTCTATCCAAACAATGTTTATAATTAATTACATTATATAATATGGAAAACGTACAATACTAAATTTAAAATTTTTTTTTTTTGTTTATTTTTCAAAATTGTTTTAAAATAATTTATGATCATTTGAATAAATAAGGATTGTATTTTTTTTTAATTTAGTTTTTCTTCATTCAAATTACCAAAATTATAGGTTTTTGTTGTTTTTTCTAATATTTTATGTTGATATTTAAAAAAGTTATTCAGAATGTAAAAGTAAAGTGAATTATGAAAACTAATGAAATGAATATTCATGTGAAATATATATTTATAGAATATATAAATAAACAATAAGAATTTTGCATTGCAAATTATATTAAAAATACATATCCATATAATCTTTAATGTAGCAATAAGCAACGCGGAATATGTTTAGATTAAATTATAATTTCGTTTAATAATGCGCCATGAATATGCGAAGCCAATTTAATATTTAAATTAAATATTTGCTGTGAGTTTAATACAACGTTCAGTATAGAAGTTTCCTGCTTTCATTAAGTTTTCTATGACGGAATGCTGTTATTGTTATAAAATGCATGCATATCCGAGCAAAACTCTTGTTTCTTTAAGGCAGAGACTTTACTTTATACACTCCATATTAAATATTTGCATATAAAATGAACTCATTATTATAATAGCGCGCGAAGTTCAGAAAGAACGTATAAAAATAAAGAACTAACTAATTGACTTGGAAATGAAACGAGGAAATGAGAAATGTTTCCCTTTTAATTTTCAAACATGTCAATAATTTAATACATGGAAACGAGCCGAATCAAATCGAGCACGACATTCCTGTCTTCGGGTTAATTTCATTTGCATACTTATTTATTACATAACATAAACATGGAAAAATATAATAAATTTTTGCTCAATTACTTTCTGAACATTTAGAACAATTAAATTAAAATATGAATCAAACTAATTCCATATTCCATGTGTGTATACGAATTAATGGAGACGATTAGGCCGGAATAAATTAATGCTGAATTAATGACATTATGTCTCTTAATCGAGTTGCTTTAATCAAATAATTATAAGTAAATTGATGTCAGTTTAGGCGCTGGTAATTGTTATGCGTTAATTGTCATCGACGATTTTCCAGCTGATAATTGAAATTGAACCAATTTACGGTGATCTAATTCCTGGTTAATTTAAACTCAGTACAAAGTAGAACAGTAGTAACTATAAACGATTTAGTTACGCTATAGTTACACTCTTAATAACTTGATAAATATTTGACTTCTTGGATTAGTTTTCTACATGTTATGAAAGTATAATATAGAATTTATTATTACAAAAATGTTAGTACTTCAACTTATTTTCAATTATTTTTCATCATCCCAGATTTTTATTATAATATCTATCGAGATATTAGATTTAAAAGATTAATTGTATTAAGCTTAAATGATTTTAATTAGGGACGAGCGAATGAGCTAAACAAATTAAGGATAATGTGGATTCGATTAAAGGTAAAGGTTGATGTGAACAGCGGACGTTATAATAGATCTGCAGCTATTTACACGACTGGGCGACGTTAATACTCATTGGGAATGCTGGCAATAAGTGGGTTCGAAAGTGTAATCTCGGTCATTCCAGAATGTGCAGCATTCGGAGGTGGAGGAGGACCCAATAGAAATGAACGCGTGTGATGATACTGGGAACTAAAGTTTGCCTCATTTCCCTTTGCGGATTATCATCAGTCCGTTTTGATTACTGATTGGTGTCTCTCGTACTCGAAATGCGGGCCCGGTCTTCTTTTTCCATTTACATCCTTCCTCTCTCTATCTATCCTCTTCCTTTTTATATATTTTTGGACGTCCTTCCTCCTAGGCGTGCGGACAAATCGATGGTGGTTGGGCACACCAAGAGAATCAGCGTTTAGTCGCATCCAGTGACGCGCATGTCCAACCCTAATGCTTCTTCTAATCGATCCCCTAACAACAACACCAAACAACAACAACAACAACACTGAAGGAGAAATGGAAGGTCGCAACTATTCTAATTCCGTTTCATTAAATTCTACCGGGGTATTTACGTCGGGATTAAAGTCGAGGATTGCAGACGGTGGTACTATTTGTAGCATCGTCTGGAACTCGTCTGGGCTCGCCTTATCGACACAATCAACTCACAACGTGCATCGTAAACGACACTTGCACAAACGCAGCAACATATTTCTCCCAGATAATACACCCTTTTCCCATTTAAATGTATATATAGAGTGTATGTACGTATATAAGCTATATATAAAGATTCACAAATATATCTCAGTTTGCGTGACAAAATGCTACTATATCTCCAACATAATGCTCGGTAATCTCCCAGAGATTGGCATTAAACTCGTCGATCGGGGCTTCACCTCCAGAGCCTATAAGAAATTGAATGGTGGCTCTCCGCACAAATTGAAAATCTAACTGATTTAGCCAAGTGTATATATCTACTATATAGTATATAATATAAAAGGTTGGATGGTAGTAGAAACATCTTATCTGTAGATTTCGAGCATGTTTCCATCTCATTTCATTTCCACGATGTGCAAGTGGCGTGACCTTGTTTCTCCTCCACCCCCTCCTTCGTAACCACCCATCGCACCGGCCTGACCTGACCTGACCTCGTCGGGCCACGTCCTGTCGACATCCTTAATAGACAACACGAGATCCACCATTTGGCCGGCAAAAATTTCATAGATCGTCGACGCCGTTGCGCAATGGGCCGTCCGCTTCTTCTTGCCCAATTTGCGCGACTTGATTAATTGCGCAAACGATTTCGGATCAGAAGTTTAAACGTGGTGCAAACCCGACACGCTGCGAATGTGCAAATCCAATTCGGCAAAGTGTGCTACTTTTTAACAAAGTCGAAAGCTCATTAAGCGAGTTTATACTTGGCGAACTACGTCGTAATTGAGGAGCATTCCTAACACACGGTAGTGCATATAGACACAGAACATAGACATATATACATACACATACTGAATCTACTATATATATACATACATACATACATATAAAGCGGGCATACACTGATTTTCCAACAGACACTTTCGGATCTGGAACTAAATATCTTAATTCAGCCAATTCAATTCCAACTTCATTCATTTATTAGTGCACTGCACCATTTCCAATTCTCTATTTTAATTAACAAACTTTACATTGTTCTCGCTTCCCGCGTCTGACATATTTATTACACTGTGTACACTCTTTTTCCGCTCCCCTTAAAATAAACTTCGCCCGACCTACTAATTCTAAATAAAGTACTCCCATCTACTCGGAATTACGCTCTAATTATACATTTATAACAACTGCATACGTTTTCTATAAAAGCAAGAACTTCAATAATCAATTACATAAAGATTAATCTCTAATAACTAACAAATTGTTATATGAATGTTCAACTTTATAATACTAGATTTTAAACATGTATGCATCTTCATGTAATAGGCTATTATTTTGTAAGGAGTTATTATAATCGCCTATTATCTGAAAATATTCCGCAAGGAGGAAAACGTAATCGCCCTCATAAAGTTACATTTGAAAATTACTATCTTACACAAGACGACCATCCGAGATAGTTATCGTAAATCGGAAATTGAGATTAAGATCCAATTCACTTTTTTAAATATAAAATTTATAGGCAGCTTTCGCGAATTCGCTTTATACCATTCATTTTAATATATCTAGAATTCTCATCTTTCGCAATTTAAAATTACAAAATTGAACTTTAACATAATCTCAACGAATTATGTATTGTTTAAAGATGTTCAAATCGTCTAATCACGTAAATTAGGTAACGTATTGAATACTAAAAATAGAAGTTTTTTTAAAAGTACTGAATTGTTGGAATTACTGATCTGGATGGTAATATAAATCCTGGGATGGAGGAACTCCGTCATTCTGTTGGAAATCTGTTGTTAAAAGTGATTGTTTCCAATGGAAGTAGCAGCGTAATTAAAGTTTGTGTCGACGCGATAAAAGCGCTGGCTCGGTTGTAGGGCAGACGTCTGAGAAGATGAGGGCTCCACGACTGAGATGAGATGAGATGCCAAGCCACGTCACGGGGGGCGCATCGGATCTAAACCGATAATCCTATTAGCTCTTGTTTATTAGTTTAATAAAAGATCGGTCTGGGAGAAGCAATCGCTTGGTAAGCGTTTGGAAATCGTATAATGTTCGGTGATGTAATTCATGCACATCTTGCGGTCGTCGCGTTTATTGCCTGCGATAAAATCTCGCGGGCTGTTCCAAAGATATCTATGGATTATCATTACATTCCACAATGCTGTCGCGTTTTATCGTGCAATATTATATTGGTCATCTCGTCTAGGATGAATTTGAAATCGTGATGTGTTTGACAAGTACCAAACTTTTTGAGAAATACGATTCGTTTCATATACGATACATTCAGAATGTGAACATTGTATAAATTACAATGAGACTAGAGATAGGAATAAAATCATCTATAAATACAAACAAATTTACCTTGTAAAATAATTCTTTAAAAGTAAAGAAATAAAAAGCTTTTCTATCAGAGAGGAGTGGTTGTTGATATGAAAATAAAAATGGTGAGCCAGTTACTTAAAGTGAAATTGTAGGAGCGTCAGTCAATGATAAAGTGTAGTCAATATTGTGGAAACTTATAGAGCTCGAAACTCATCATAGACGATCAATCTATCTGTCACTGGCAGGCAGGCAGGCGCTCTGAACTATTGACAAACAAGTTCGGATGTGAATGTGAAGAAAAAAGGTAAAAGATATTGGATAATTGAAGAGACGAAAATGTACAACTCTTCTTTTCAGAGTTAATTTTTCAATTTATAATGTTTTAAATTTAATTTTTGGTTTACCTATATTTTTTGTATATTTTGGCCAATAAATTATTATTATTAATTTAACAATGCACTCTTCTTATATAATAAGTATCAGCATTATTTATATGTTTTTTCATTAAACAAAAATGCGTTATTAAATTCTCTTTCAGCAAGTATTCTTGTGATGCCTGATCATAAAAGTAATTCGATAAGACGCCGACCTGTAATCAACAAGGGAATAAAAAAAAAAAGGAAGAACAGAGAAAGGAGAGGACCTTTTGTGCTTGGCTTGGCGCGCACTTCTTTGTCCTGAACATAATTTAGCTGTCAGATATACAATTGCGCCCCGGAATATTCCCATTGTCTCCCGGTAAATCTTTTATAAAACGCCTCTCATCCCACGGCTGGAGTACGTGGGAAGAGGATAGAGATATAGAGTGGTGCAGTATCTTATTTGGAAATAAAGTAATTACAATGAAATACGATAGGCGCGGGGTGGTTAAAGTGCTATCGGATATGTGTTTCGGAAACGCCCGGTAGTTTAGAAAGACCTACGTGGTATTTTTTAACATCACGAGGAGAAGTCCCTCACAACCCCCCCTCGCATCCCCCGACGGACGGCGTTCTTTTATCTTCATTATTCATAAGGCTTGGATACAGTGCGAATCCTTTTGATGTTTCATCATGTCCTCCGCGGATTGAACTCATACCACGTCGACCGGCAATCTGTTAACTAACCGTTCCCGTTATTTTCGTCCTCGCAACAACATCCTTTGTGTTCTTATAAATACTCTCTACAAACCACTCAAAAAAAAACTCCTTTAGATGTTTAAGGATGAACAAATAAAGTCTGCAAAATTATACGTATTTATGACAAAAACCATCATATACATGCATTGGTAACTTAAGAACTTTATTGTTTCCAAAGGTAGTTAAAAGTACATTTTTTTTCAATGGAAGCACTTGAATTATAATTATAAAAACTCTTTAAACTCATTAACACATAATCAAATATAAACTTCTTACATTTCAACATGTAACACTATTTTCATATGATAATCTATTATGCTAATAAAGAGGTTATATAAAGGATTTATACAGGGTGTATTAAGGTAGTCGTGGGACCTAGACATCATGAAGGCGGGAAGAAGAATGTGTATTATTGAATTTTTATTAAATTATTCACAAATTTTGTTCTGAGTTCATCATATGGTATTGAGTAGTACATAAACGTTTAAACAACATATTAAAAAGTTTATTATTCAATATGAATTTATGGTCTATTATTATTTTTATTTTCCCTCCATTTTAGTGAAAGTATATATGCTCTGAGAGTCATCTTATAATAATAATAATTTCGAGACAACGCCACTAAAACCTTGGCCATAACATTTTTATCTGCAAGCCTCCCTCTGCACAATGAAAGCAGTTAAATTTAACGCCGAGCCTCCTCTCCCGCCCGCTGAATAGGGGATGAATATAAATATAACAAATGTCGAAAAAAAGTTGTAGACGGTTCGTAATGATATGCTTTATTGAGCTTTTAAATTACCGTATTCTTCGTTTCGCCCTTTCCGTCTCGTTTTAATCCGTGTACATTTTTTTTAGAGGATCATCCTTGAGGCGGATGAGCGCTCTCTGTCATTACTACATTTATCATGAGTTTACTTTTCTAAATGCTGGAATTCCTGTGATTAATGGAGCGCATACGACCATCACGATATTAGCGATGCAACAGATAATATCGGTCTATTTGTTTCAGTAAATTACTGAACAATTTACATTTATACATAAAATATGAACAGTGGGTAAATTACTTTTGTTATTTGTTGTTCTAGTATAATATTATGTGTATTTTGAAATTATTAATATTTACACTTTTTGTGTTGGTTTATTAATTTTTAATTAGTTTAAATAATTAATAATTTATATATATATTTAAAGATTTTATAGTTTTTGTTTTAATTAAATGTATATTGCCATAGTTTTTGAATGTAGTTAAAAGTAGAAAAAGTTTTTTTGTTGAGAAAGTAATGCAAAGGTAGCTTGTTTCATATTTATTCACAGTTTAAAAGTTGTGCATGCAGTTGAGCGAGGCTGTAGGTTAGAAGGCATCCGCGTATATTTGCACTTCTTGTGTATTTCCTCCCCTTTAGTTTTTCTTCTGCACCGCTCAAGCCTTCTTTTTTATTGCAATGCCTCGGCTGGAACGGTTGTTTTCAATTCGTTTAAGTTTAAATTACTTATCGCGGTGAAGCATATCCGGGGTGTTTTAAAAAGTTTCGTAACAGTTGAAGGGGTTGTGGATTGTATTGATTCTCGGTGGGCGGTTAATGTAATGTGAAGTGAGTTTGCATAAGAATATCCTGTAAAGATTGTTGATAGAAAGTAAGTGGTTTCGTGAAAGTTTGTGGAACGACTTTCAAATGTTAAATGTATAGGATAAACGTCAATATAAAGTGAGGCCGTTGACAATTCAGCATCGGAAGGGGCGGCGAAAAGTTCCCGAGGCAACGTTTGACAGTAAGACGTTAATATCCAGCTTATTGAACGTCTGACACAAAGTTTACAACTTCACTGCTGTGTATTTCGTAATGCGGTCTTATAAGGTTCGCACGAGGGATGCGGATACTGAGGGGTTTGTTCGTGCGACAACTTTAAAACACATAATGGTAATGGGCTGCAGCGTACAAGTCGGCAATAACAATAAAAACAAACCCAACGAGTTCCAATATTTATTTTTATGCTTCGTCGGCCTTACCTTGCTGACCCTATTAATTTTTCAGACCGGAACACCAGTAACCTCTATTATATAAAACTAAGGTTTTACCTTTCCAGCATTACGTGAGATGCAACCGTACAAATCTATTGACAATAATAGCCAAAGACAGTAAAACTCCCCAATGTGTAATCGTAAAAATAAACACGACGGTCTGGGGCGTCGAAATAATGTATGTCGAGCAAACCTAATTTAAAAGCCAAGCGGTTAAGGGTGAAAATGTGTATATATATTTTTTTTTACTACAAGTAATACCTCGAGTATTTTATATGTCAGCGCTACGGTGCAGAGCTTTTAATGGTCTTTCTTTATTTTTCACCCTCGTTTACTTATATATAAATCTCACAGTTACAATCTTAAGAAATTTCAAATCAGCAATATCACAGCATGAATTAATTATAATATAATAATAGTAACTTTATAATTTTCTCACGTTTTGATCCCGGGAAACGTGAAATTTAAAAATTATTTTTACCGGGAATGTCTAGAAAGTCTTTCCAATCGGAATTCAATTGTATTTTATAAATCAATTTACAGGTAAGTGTTGGTAGTATGAAATTCAAGCTTGAAGAGTATAAAGTTTGTGTATTGATTTCATTATAGTTCATTTTACCTGTACTGTATTGTAAGAAGGATTTGGTCCGTTGTATATAGGTATATAATAATATGACTTGGTGTGTGGTGATTTCTCTTCGTCGAGGGTGAATTTGTCGAAATCAATTCGCGTTAATTCAATGCTGGGTTTCACCGAATGCCCCCCATTTGGTTCCGAGCGTTGTGTGAAGTATTATAAAAGCGGCGTCGTTCGGTTGTGTCAAATCCCATGCACACAGCACAATGCCGCACTAGATCAAGTTGATGGACCCATCAATTCGGGTCTTTTTGCGGATGTTCGCCAGCAAAAGGCATTATTTAAAATGCTCGCAGGGTCGCAGCATACACATATGTATTGAAGCACATAATGTATGATGCACCACCG
The DNA here is from genome assembly GCF_001412225.1 of Nicrophorus vespilloides. Taxonomy (NCBI): domain Eukaryota; kingdom Metazoa; phylum Arthropoda; class Insecta; order Coleoptera; family Silphidae; genus Nicrophorus; species Nicrophorus vespilloides. The sequence goes on from NW_017095586.1 coordinate 115,675, forward strand.
GTGTTTATGTACAGATTAAATTTAGTGATGCGTGAGGCAACATAGGCACAACCATCACGTTAATATATATATGCATATATAAATATATATAAACTCACCCTCCAAATATCCTATAACGCAAGGATCAAATGCTCATTCTTTATCTCTCTACTAATGTTACATTCCCTCTTTATTAAACCTATACTGAACTGAACATAATCTGAATTTCAACGTAGTTAAAGAATATTATTAATACAAAAGTAATTCAAAATTAGATTTATTGAAGCAAATACCGTTAATCAAATTCCCGACGTTCGAAATCCCGAATATATCAAAATCCCGACAACCATAATCCCGACTATATCGAAAACGACTACAATAATAATTTTTAAATTATTCCGGAGCGTAGTGACTTTTAAATTGTTATTAATAATAAATAATAACAATTAATAATCTAATTGTATTTGAGATTATTTCATTCAAATATCATTATTTCAATCAAATAAATTAATAATAATTTATTATTATTAATAATAAAAGTGTAGCATTGTAAAAATTTTCGATATAGCCGAGATTTTGCTACTGTCGGGATTATGGTTGTCGAGATTCTTATACAGTCGGGATTATGGTTGTCGAGATTTTGATATAGTCGGGATTTCAATATAGTCGGGATTTCAATAGACGGTCTTTCGGTTGTCGGGCTTGCGATATAGACCCATATTACATATGGTATTAATGTGTTTACTCCAAAAAACAGGTTTATATGTACAATTGATTATATAAACCGGTTTTTTGAAGTAAACAGAGTGATTTCTTATATAATTCTAATTCCGTAAACTTCAGACAAAAGTATTTATTTAAATAATTTAAAGTATGTTTATCCATTATTCATTTATAAAAACACATAATAATTATACAATAGGTTCAAATTTCTATATTTCATCGTGTATGAGAATAATAGAATTTCTGGGATTTAATTAAATCCTCGTTATTTAATTAAATATTAGCGATGAGAGGAAGAATAAAGATAAATAAATAATAAGCTCTCTTTTGTGTTAAAGGTTTACTCTATGTCGGCATGAAATGAAGTTGAATGAACAAAAGAATCAGTCTTTCTTTTTTTCTGTGTAATGAAAGGGTCCTTTCTAGAATGTGATATTATATTAAATGCACATTCTTGCATGCATTATTTTCACTATTCAATTAAATTTTAATAAGTAGGAATGCAGCCTTATAAAAATAAGATTTTGTAAGTTGCGGAAAATTAAGCTCATAAAGGAATCATTCATTTCGTTACAAGTTCAGAAGCATTTTTTCTTTGTTTTGTTTTAATTAGTATATTAATTAATTATGTACAAAAATTACAAAAAAAAAACAACTTTTTATATATTTTTTTTTATACATATACGTTTTAGTAATTTGATATTTAAATACACATTTGTAAACATGTTTTTGATGAATTTTAACAAAAATTAATGTGAAATTTTGGTTGATATTTGTGGCGGTTTAATTATAGCACCTTTTTTTTTATATGTGATGACGTACAGGATTCAATTTTCATTAGGGTTCTCATTAAATGTTTGAAACCCGACCACTAATTAATAATTTCACCGAAAATAACATCGATAATTCAGGAGAGCCGGGCTTTATATTGATGTAGGTGTGAGGACGGAAGGGTGTTAAATATTATTTTCCCGTTTGACCATTCGTCATTGTCCTGGCCTACGGGTGTGTATCAAATGTGTGTGTGTGTGTGCAGCCCGGGGATGCGATAATAGACCCGTGGAGTGATAATGCGAAGACCCCAAGACAAATGATAGCCGAAGTAGCGGAAATTACAGCTAAAACAGCCAGAGTCAAGTGCACCCTTCCTTCTATATACTAGATCTAGGACCTCCTGCAAACCTCCCTATATAACAAGGATGCGAAAATGTACTGCGCACACAACACCAGAATATGTAGGTTCCATCCATTCAGTTTACTATTCCCATCTCGCTCGGTCGCCAGTTCCGTTTCAGGATAATTAACACACGCGTCAGCAAGGATTTATAATATTAGGTTGTAAACTCAGTATTTGCAAATCTCTGCATAGTTCTCATTTTTCAGTACATTACAACAGATGATTAAAGCGTATTCAATTATCATAATTTAATAAAATATTAAAAAAAAAAACTAAATCCTGCAACTTTATTTTATACTTTTTAATTATATCAAATTAATAAATATATTGGATATTACAGTAACTTTTTTGACGGAAAGACTAATAGTCAATAGCTCTTTGTAACAGTTTTGTTTTATTATAATTTGATTTACTGCGATTTTTATTTATAATATTTAACATTTTTCTTAAAAAAATAAGGTTAATGACCCCGAGGACTTAAATCTCTTAAGAACTGGTACAATCTGTTTTCAGGAAACAATGGAAAAGTAAGACGGGGAAGAAAAACCAACATCTTTAAATATGTATTTCAAAGAAAATGCAAATATTTAATTATCGCGATTACAAATGCACGTATTTTTTTTTCCTTAAAATAATTTAAAAGAATTTGCATTTAAATTGCGAGGCGGATGGAAGAGAGCGAAAGAGAGAGAGAGGGAAAAAAAAATAAAAATAAATAAACAAGGGGTGTTTAGAGCGGAACTCCAGGTATCGATTGCGTAACTGGAGCTTAGCGAGTGCTTATAATATATCTATATATGTATATTTATACAATCAAAAAGGAAACAGCTTCTTACAAATGTTATTCTGTATAAAAAGATGGTGAACGAAGATTCTGGTTTTTGAATGCATAAAGTAAGAATTAAATAAATTCATCATTTATTATTTATCAAAATATTAAATAATTTTGTTTACCAAAACAGTTCTTAAATAATTAATAAATAGAAATGGTATTATAAATAGTTTGCAAAGAAAAATTGAATAAATAAATACTCAACTTTAAATTAAACAATTTGCAGACGCAATTTTCAATTAAAATTTACCGGTAATTTAGTGGCTAACCGGTTTTTACTAAAAATATTTACTGTTTACCGGTAAACAACAATTGCGGTAAATTTGAATGCTCTAGTTATAATGTATAATGAAATATTATCCTTAGAGACGTGACCCGAAACAATGAAGTAATTTTCGTTTAATTGAGTCCATTAACATTATATATTCGAAAAACGTACGTGCTATACCCGACTTATCTTTTAATACCAACCAATATGAACTTAATGTATACAACGGATGCGTCTGAATAAGTCAGGACACCCAATTTTTTACGTATCCTGTTGTCATATTAAAGACGGTATGTGTCTGGTGTTGCGAGAAGAGGTTTAAAAAAAGGGACAAGGACTCAGTCCTGGTAACTTTTATTTGTCCTTTTTATTTCTTGCCTTCGTCGACGCCATGTTGTCTCCAGAGACGGAAGCGGAGCTTGAGGGCCCGAATCCACTTCCGCTCGTAAACATAGGACATGACGGAGACCAGTCAGTTTACGGGCAAATATACGAACGGGGTCGCCATATATATATACATGTACATATAGCAACCTACATATATGAAATCCAATTATCGTAGATTACAATGTGATGAGGGAGTAGGCAAAAAAAAAGTATGCAGAACAACAACAAAAAAAACTGCAAAAATATATAACCGAAAATGTGGACGTCATATTGACATTTCGGGAGTTTGCGAATCGTACACTAAATCCTAATATCGTTCCACTGTCATGTAGATGCACAGCAATTATTCCACTTTATCCCTGCATCCACAACATTATCACATAACCAATTTTTTTTGCTGCTGTTAAATGAACAACATCATCATTCAATCCGCAACATTTTCCTTTTACGGAAACGCTTTTTCCGAAAGCATCCCATAACTTTCAACTTCGCACAAGTCTCAACAGTTCTTTTTAATTAAAACCTCTTCGAATCCGCCAAGTAATTACAATAAATAAAAATACGCGAGAAAAGTTTTATTTTAATATTCCTAACTCCTGCATACATTTTTTTTTTAAATATAACTCGAAGCAGCGCAAAGTCCTTATCTTGGCCACACTATCCGCACGGATGAATAATGAGCCCAAGTTCATTTCCGTTCTGCACTCGTTTCCCTTTTCAACGTTAAAAAGTTAAAAATAAAATAAACATACACAGAGAATGAAGAATGGGAAAAAATCTATTATTAATTTTGAGTCGACTTGGAAAATTTCCTGTGTGTAAAGGGAACAGCAATAAACTTAATTGCGAAATAAATGTTTAATAAGGCTTCCTGCAAGACGAAGGACACACGCATAGCTTGTTTTTTTGAAACATAGTTCAATTTCCTTTAATGAAGGCAATGTAATTGAATTACTAACTTTATTAGATGGATAGAACAAAAACACGTTGAGAAGCGGGGAAATGCCAGAGTGCAGTCGTCCGAATTATTCACGAACCGATTAATAATGGACATGTTGACACGGAGACCTACTTTTTGTATGTAAGCTCATCGAAAACTTCGATTGCAGCCCGACGACGATAACACTATTTAATTTCGCGAACTTTTCCAATTTATGTAATTCGGTACTCTCCGGCGCTGTTTGATCAAAAAATAAGGAAAAGCGGCAGTTTGTAATAGAAGAAACTTTGTACCTATGACATTCATCGAGAAAGTTTTTCCAAGACCAGAAATCTATGATAACACAAATATTCTTAGATTTTTATCTACTAAGAAAATGCATGCAAATGTATATACTTATTTTTTTAATATCAAAACATACATTAATTACTTATTTAGAACTCTAGGTCAACTTATCAATATATTTCGTACATTTTCACTGTGATTATTTATATAATTGTACACTTGTTTTAATAAATATTGCTTTTCTTGATATTATTTGTAATTATTTCCAAAAGCATTTTTGTTTTCTCCGGGTCAGGAATTCTTTTAGATTATATTTATATTTTATACAGTTAATTTATTAAAAAGTTTGCTAGTTACTAACTGGACATAAGTTGTGTATATTTTAAGTATATATATATATTTTCTAAATAAAATAAATCTCCGTTCTTAATCAAAACTTTTATAAACCTGAGAATATTTATTCGTTTGAAGTGTTAAGAAAGCCCTGAAGTTACGTAAAACATAAATATAAATAAAGATATTTGACTGCAGGAAGCAAATTCAATTTCAAAATATAATAAGCATATTTTTGATCCTTTCTAGCGGAATTTATCGAACCTCCCTTCGGATATCTCGCATGCAAATTCCTGAGAAATTGCCAAAGTCGCAACATAAATTGGACTTATGGTTGAAAAAGGAATAAGCATACACCCGAATATGTATATATATATATATATATTCCACGTAACTTATGGCCTAACAAATAAAATGCAGAAATGTTAAAGTGAATAACGTGTAGATGGAAATCGGAAAATGCAATTACAGAGCATTGTGTTGAATGTCGAATGGTTTCCCTTATTTTGAGATAATTATAGCAGGCGTAAATATTGAAGTGATAGTTAAAAGGGAGCTCGTTATTTTATCGTCGAATAAATCAAAATTTTATCCGCAATTCAACAGCCGATGTTATTGTATTTGGAACAGGGCGTATTTCTAAATTTATATAAACAACAAAAAAAGTGGAATAAATCTGCTCTCCGGAAGTCCTGCACGTAAATCCGAGTTGCCAATTAATGCTCAAGTTCAAAAGGTGGATTATAAAAGCTAACATTTTAATTAGACCCTATAGCATATCCATATCCATAAAGAGAAAAGAGTTAAAACATCCCTTTGATCTAGATTCAATGGTATTAAAAAGGGGGTTTGTGTAACATTTTTTTTTTCAATTACAAAAGAAAGCTATTTGTAGCAACTAATTGATCATGAGTTCGTTTATTATTTCTTGAAAGAAAGGTCATGCAAAGTTCCAATTAACCGTTGCAGCAAGTCATTTAGTGCCTATAGCTGGTTCGACTATTAATCAAATCTATTTCGAGTGGAAGTGACTTTATTTTTGCGATTTTCCAATGCAACGGTTCAAAGCACTTCGTTGCATCGAAAATAGAAAGAAGAAGCATTAGCAATCGCGGTGATTATAATTTTGCTTTCAGTTATGACAGTTCAAAAGCGGTTGCTTTGATTTGGATTCAAATTAGCATAGATTCTATTTTTAAAGGAATGTCTGGCGGCAGTAGCGGATGGAGAAAATTATTTACAATTCATAGTTCAGGTCGATGAGTGTAGAAAGAAAAAAAGAAAACGTTGTAAAGATTATCGCCAGTAATAAAGAAAGCGCGCGCGATTGTAAAACGGATACAATATTCAATTTTCCACCTCATACCATGTGTATATTGTCGACACGCAGCATATTCCATGCATATCATTATTGTACAGTATGTACTTAGTTATCTTTATCCGGAATATACACATGGAAAAATATACACAAAGGACTCTCGAACTTCGAACGGTTTGATGTTCAAACAACTTGAAACTCGAATAAAACGAAAAATCAGGCTTCGAGTTTTAACTACATGATAAAGAAAATAACATAGACAAAAAGAAATCGTTTCTAATGGATTACAGATAAAATAATGGTATATTTGATATTGTTATTGATTGTATTAGTATGCAATATTTTACATATATTATTTTTCGAATTCATTTCTATATTTGTATCACTCCATTATTTAGCAGGAAGCAATATATCTTCGTTGAATGGAATTTACTTGAAGCATAAATTTAAGACACTCCATCATCATGTTCCCACATAATGCGATTTAAGATGTATTCGAACTATACTATATGATGAATGAAACTAAAAATAACGGATAACTCAATAATGTAAATACTCCAATTGCACAGAAATGCATCAAATAATTGATAAAAATTCATTACTTCCAACAAAATTGATATTTCAGAAAGTTTCAGTTTTAAAAAGTAGAAACTTTTATAAATATTTATTTCACTAAACATGTTTTTATAAATAAATAATATAATTTTAAATGCAAAAATAATAATAAAAAAATATATGAAATTACAGTTCTAACAATATTAAAATTTAGAAAATATGCATATCTCCAGAGTAAAAATATACAGTCTACTGAAGGAATAGCAAATTTAATCTCGAAAACTAAATGAATTGTAAACAGAGTTCGCGATTGAAGATGTTTACGGGATATTCGGGTAAGAGAAGCTGCCAGCATTCGAACTAATCCTATACTCGAACTTTAATCAATTATGTCTTCGAGTTTGAAGGGAGCGGTGGAAAAAAAATACGTGGAGGATGAATCGTCGATGGGACGTGACCCCCCCACCGTACGACAATAGAAACAGAAACAATCTTCAGAAGTAATTAAAAGATGGTCCCAGAATGAGGGAACTCGGCAAACGCCCTTTTTGTCGTCCCAAACTCCAAACAATTAACCCGAATAGTTTTGCATCCGACGCCCCAATTCGAAAAGAGCAAAGGGATGCTTCCTCTCGTAAATAACTTAAAGAAAATCATATTTTCCGTGGTTGACGTCGTCCCGCCTTTCGGATAATGGAACTGTAGTTTGGGGGTTCGCTCTCCATCGGAACCCAATAGCCATTCCTGAGAAGAGGATTTTATTAAGGAAGTGCGCACCGGAATACGGAAAGCATTCCGGAGCTTTGGAAAACCGGACCCAGCGTGTTAAAGGTAGGACTATTGCGCACTTCTAAAAGGAAATAAAAATAACTTCTGCGAAAAGGGGGCGCCAGGTCCTTTCAAAACCGGATTCGAATGGACATCTTCCCAGCAAAACACACATACCTGCACGCTTTTATTTTTATTACTCTTTTTAAGTTACAGATGGAGGAAAACAAAATCAATACTGCAGTGCAGATATTACTTATAAAAATAGTTTATAATATTTGTTAATTGCTACATAATTTAATTTCAGAATGTTTTAGATCCAATTTATTCCAGTTAAAATTTTTTCATGTTATCAATATTAAAATATTCTCGAGATTCAATATTGAAAGCATTAACGTTTTCTTTTGAGACTTTGTAACGTTCTGAATTAAAGTAATAAATGCGAAAAAGAGATGGAATAATTGAGAGTAATAAAGGAAAAGAAAATGGAATCAAATATATGCAACATCAAATATTAAATAGTTCAATTTGTATTTCATTTGCGAGTTGGGCCTGCCCTGTCCTACCCAGTTCTACCCTGTTTTCATTTACATTTATTCCGTGCGCGACGCGATTTTAAAATATTCAAAACGTCGCCACTCTTGCTGTGGAAGTGCGGCGGTGGAGGTTCGGGGGTGTTCCAGGGTTCGCGTTTGTAATAGAAGGCTTTATCGCATGCAGCTGATTGCACATCGCGGACTTAATCACCATAATCTTCCGGGGACCAGTCCAATTTTTTTTTTATATTCAATAAGCTTCAATCTATCGATCGCGTAATAACCCACCACTCACGCGCCCCTAATATTTCTGTACAACCCTGCAAATACCATTCATTCCTACAAATACATCGCACGTACATATTGCCTCCTCAAATCATGTTTCAAATCAACAATTTTAATATGAAGGAAACAAATATTTTTAAATAGTTTTTATTTTAGAAAACTATTTTTGAACTAATGAATTATTGTATTATTTATATAGAAAAATCTCTTGAAAAAAAATATAACAAAGTCTCTATTTCATAAAAAAAATTGTTATTTATGAGATATGAATAAGAAATAGTGAAACTTTTCCTATTTTGATAGTTTTATTTTCCAAAGTTATTTTACTGTAGAAATAACATATTACAATATATTAACTTTCTGATCCAATTATACTTATATAATTATTATTGTTTTATATTTAAATGTCTATTGTAATTGAAAAATAATACATTTATCGTTTAACGTAACAAGAAGAATGGAGAAACTAAATGTGAAGATCAAGATCACTTAATTGGAGGGAATTGTTTTATCGATGTGAATGGAGAGGCATTACGAAGGGCAACAATAAAATTAAAGAACAAGGCAGACGGGAGGGATAAAGCGAAGAGAAAAGGAAAGAGAGTAGAAGAATGAAAACAAGTCAGTCGTGTCCGTTATTTTCTTTGTGCTACGTATCATCCTAATTTAATTTTTCGCTTAGCGCTGCGTAGAATAACAATCCTGTAATTCCCAAAACAACCCAATTAATTTCCTATCAATTTGCCGAAACGTCTTTGCAAATATACAGCAGCCCAGGTGGTTGGGATGTCAAGAGTTCGTTCGGTAGATAGCGAAGCGAAGGAAAGCAAACGAAAAAATTTAATTGGAAAGAAGTTCCTGGTCTTCTCCAGTTTGGATTAAGTTATCCTTTAATCAATTAGATTTTGTTTAACGTTTATATATTCATTTCCTTATTGAATGTAAAATTTCCTTTTATGTAAATTATATATCGTGAAAACAGGAATTATATAGCAGAATGTTCAAATTGTTAATACTTCGAATTCCCAATATACCAACTAGGCTCTCGTTCACGTTGTAATCTCTGGATTATTCAGCATTGCAGCCTAAATGTCCCTAATCCCATGCAGTATTCGTTTGTTTGCAGTACAAAATTTGTCTTTCACATCGACGGGCATCGTTCCATTAATTACTAATTAACTATTGTAATTTCATAATCCCACAATCGCTTTCAATTATATTAATTATATTAATCCTACAGCATTGTGTTCGTAATCCACGTAATGTTCTGTTCGGAATTAATTTCGTTACGGTTTTACTACTCGCATTTGAGGTTTTTAAAGCTTGTATTCGGTGTATTCAAATTATTAATGTGTTTCATTGAGATTGCTTACGTATTAATAATTATTACATGAAAAATCTTTTATAAATGTATTATGAACTATTTAGTACATCTATGTTTTTCAATATAAAAAGCAGTTAATTTCCCGGGAATTAATTTTAGCTTTAGAAAATATTTGTTTAACTTTCTTTTAATTCTACTAATATCAAATGCAATTTGCCTATAAAATTTTAATTTCTTAGTAATACTTATTATCTTACTGTTACAGTGGATTATTGCATTGATTATTTATAATTTGCTCATAAAGCTTAAAAGCTGTGCATTAAGAAAAGTTCACAGTTGTATTAAAATGCAAACGGCATATTCTTTTATTCGTTATTTTTACGTTAATATGCAAATCTGGAGTCTGTGTTTTCGCGCGTTCAATAATATGGGGGAGACGCAAACCAAAGAAAAAAAAATAACAAACCGAAAAGAGGAACACGTGTAACGTAGTTATGCTCAACATGGGAAAAAGTAAAATTCTAATAGAAAGAGCACTACGTACCGGTACCGGACCTCTGAATTCATGAATTTCAAAGTACTCACCGACCTGAAACAAATTCAAAAGAATAATTAGTGGCATGTTATAATTGCAATTATGAGACATCTTTATTCGCTACATAACTGCGTAGATAAATATAATATACAAAATATTTAAATTATGGTAGAAAGATCAATTTATCTATGTTATAGAACTGCATGCATTTTATAAACAATAATTAATATGAATGAAAAGAAACTATAATAAGAATTGTACTTACTGGAACAAAGACTTATTAATATTCCATTCATGGGCCAAGAGTATTTATAGCAAATAGTCAACTTGAGACCACTGTTATTTATAAATGTATGTATCCTTCTGTTATTTCGTTCTGGTCTTCATTCATTCTACTATGATCTATAAATAGTACTACAATAGATATTAATAATGCAGAGAGGAGGCTTAGGAAGCCTAATGAACTTGTTTTACATTCACTACTTGGATTATTAAATTTAGATTAAATATAATTTTAATCATTATCTTATCTTATTGAGCATAAAAAGTCCTACAAAATCAATTTTGCACTCAAAAATTAAATTATAAATCGAATTAAACTTTTAATTTGGTAATAACTGGAATGATGATGATTATGTGTAAATTTAAAAATTCTGTATATAAATCATCTAAACATAAGCAAGAAAGTAATATTGTTAAAGCTTCGTGTGAAGCGATTTACTTTGAATTGAAGCACGACTAAAGCCGCAAGAGAAAACGATATTCACAATATCTATACGAGTTGTGTTTCGTTTTTATTTTTATGTCGTGTTTAAAAGGAAATAGATTCGAAATGGATTCGCGTCTGGTGGTTTTTCAATAGGGAAAACGGCGAATGTAATATTCAAATATTTATATAAAATTCAACGTTAACGACCGAGGGAATCCCCGTTTCGATCCGATGCAATCCGCATTTGATAACCGCATTAGCCAGTTTTACGATTTCCAGTGGAAAAGTGCGGTAAAGAGGATTGGCCGGCAGTCGCGACGATTACAGCTGTAATTTCATTCCGTTTCATGAATGGATCGCTTATGTTTATTAATACAGAGAGAACCGGAGTGCCTCTAGCCAAGAAGGAAAGCGAATTTAATTAGTGGAAATAAAATGAGCGAGACGCATGCGGTCGCAATGTTCTAAGGTCGTTGCCTTGGCTTATCCATCATCCACGATCACCATCATCCGTCCTTTCATCTGCAATTCCGTCCTTCCAAAGCTAGACGATGGGAGTCCGAGACCGCAACACACCTGTTTGAGTTAATTAATTGCGTAATCGGAATAGCTACAGCGGAACCGCAAAATCGGTTGCAAAGATGAAATAATCCCAGGCACGGAACGTCAGAGCAACTGCAGAGGAAGTCTAATATTGGCGAATGCCAAACATCGCATGTTTAATATCCGCAAGGAATTTAAATCATACTCACAGACTCACTTATGTATTTTTGGCTGTAAACGTTTCTATCTGGCTTTCGCATTGAAAGCTTTTAGTGCCACAGCCAACGGATGCGTTCGAAATAAACTCGATCTCTCTTTATTTCTCTATCTCTCTCTCTCTATCAAACACATACAAACACTCGTATATCTGCGAAGAATAATAACGAAATCGAGACCGAATATTGTTTGAACCGTTGAAAATTATCCGCCATGCCCCATATACCAATTACTTTCCGGTTACTCCCGCTTTGAACGTTGCGAATCAAAGCAAAGTCATGTTCCCCATTTACATTTCCAATACAAGAGAAATACTTGATCTTGTTTTAATCGCGATTAAAAACATAGCACAGAAATGAAGCTTTTTCTATAGCTATAGCTATTTATTTTATGGAATATCTATTGCAAATAGTTCGATTACGAAATAGGTCGTTATTCTATGCTTTATCTTTATATAATAGCGATCTGTATATAGTGTGTAAAAAATAATGTAATGAAGGTGCAGAAAGATCTATAGTCAGTAGTCATTTACAACAGCAGTTAAATTTTTATTCTACTTTTATTATTGTATTAAGATTTTATTTGCATTTTTGCAAATTGCATCTATAGTCTCACTAACCACACTAAACTAAAAAAAAACAATATGCGCACTACTACTACAATGATTTATTCCGTAAAAGTAATATTCTAAATATGAAATGGTAAGAATAGTGAAGACAGTTTTTGGATGACGCATTTTGAAGAGAACACTGTTTTTACATTTGGAAAAAAAATATAAAGCTTTATTGAAGGGCTGAACGTGGTATTAATTTATAAATGGATGTTATATAGATGGCGCTATGAATGGATTTGTAGGAGCTATGAAAAAAAAACTAGGTTGTTGATATTATTCGGAACTTTAACTGTTTGTAGTTGAAATTAATTGTTAATCTTGTTGGATGAATGAGCATAATACAAATAGGTGTTATAATTATATGTTAATTAAATGTCTATATTATGACTGGAAGTGATAGTAATTTGATGACATTTTGACAAAAAGTATCACAACTGTATTTCTATATTTAAATGTACCTTGTTTTTTTTCTTCTTCAACACATCGAAATTGAACATTTGCTCTAGAAGTATCACAGAATTCCAAAAAAACATTAATGTTTATATAAGTCTAAGTAAATCAATGCTCACAATACGTATTACAACACTTCACAGCACTTCACCAAATAGAAAATAACAAATATTGTTTTATTTAAAAAAAAAGCCAACTATAATTTACTAAATAAAAAAACTATTTTTTTACTAAATTTATGTTGGTAATTAAATATTTTTAATGACAAATTATTAACCGGTCTTTTAGGTTACTAGTTTATTGTTTAGTTATTTTATTTTTATAATATTTATATCACTGATGCTTACCAACTTCAATATTTATTTTCTAATTTGAATCTGAGAATGAAACTCATCACTTCGTATCTTTAGAAGTTATGAAGAATTAGTTAAATTAGAGACATTATTGAAATTTTGGAAAACATGCAACCAATGATACATTCTCACATCGCCATTAGTTTAAAATGGGTCTATATCGCAAGCCTACAACCGTCTATTGAAATCCCGACGCTTGAAATCCCGACTACATAATCCCGATATATCGAAATCCCGACTACCATAAAAATGTTATTGTAGAAATTTATAATAATAAAAGACACTGTTGGGATTTCGATATAGTCGAGATTTTGATTGTCGGGATTATGGTAGTCGGGATTTTGACATAGTCGGGATTTCGATATAGTCGGGATTTCGAACGTCGGGATTTCGATAGACGGGATTTCGGTTGTCGGGCTAGCAATTGCCACCGGTTTAAAACATATGTTTTACAAATCATCAGTTTGAGTTATAAGTTTTTAGTGAGTGCGAAACTGTCTCTAGACAAACTTTATGATCACATTTATTGAATCTTGTACTAATTGTTACTAATATTTTATATAAAATATTTAGTAGAATCTAGAGGAAATATATTTTTTCTAAGAAACTAAATAATTGTGTATTCAATTAATGTAAATTATTTTAATTAACTAATCAACTGTGTGCGTTTATAATGGATGCAACGGATTAATTTACATTTTTAATAATTAAACAGGTTTGCAAGAAAATTGAATGTGCATATGAAATGAATCCGTCAAACGGAAAGCTAAATGTGATATTTTATTATTAACAAACTAACAGCTTGTTCATTACATTAACAGTGAGCGCATATTACACTTCACATCAATCAAAAACGTTCCGAAGCTTGGCGCGCTGTAACTGGATACAAAAAAAATAATGGTATCAACAAAAGCGTTAAAGTAGAACTACAGAACATCAGTTCAAAAACGCAGCAAAGAATTATTTATTACTTTCCATAATTACCTAAATAATTAATCATAACATTAACGTGTATATTCAAGTAATCAGTAAATTGCAATAATAATGAGAATTTGAATAATATATCAAATAATAGTAAAACAAACTCAAGGACGTTTCACACGTTTCTGGTATATTGATTTCAATCGCTCTCTAGTCTATTTATTATCTAGTATTAATTCATAAACATAAAGCAAACCAAATAACCCAAATAATGGACGTAAATATTTCATTTTTTGTTTTGTTGTTGCTTCACTTCCCATCCATTGTTTGGAATTAATTTTTCATGAAACATATTTATTTTGTACATTAAAACGTTGGGACAGAAAGGATGCAGCGAAACAAAAAAAATATATATTAATACCTGACATAATATATTTATATACGCACGGTCACTAGTTAAAGTTTAAATTTATGTCAATAAAAAGTGTTTTTATTAATTTATTTTGAATACAGTATTACCTCGCATAGTACGGGTAACCGCCAATATCGCGGACTAATCGAAAATCATCTATCATCTATGTATAAAAAATATTAATTTTGTGTTATATTTTTTAAAAATTTATTTTAATTTTGCTCAATGCAAATCTAGTTTGTTTTAAAATTTTCAAATCGCACTAAAAGAAGCCGCACTGTGCGAGATATTGCTGCATAGAAATGCTGCTCAGTTACATAAATAGTTACATTTATAAAGGAATAAATAAGATTTGCATCAAAATTGCAGATTGAATTGAGTCTCGAAGAAGTGATTTATATTTAATCTAAATTTGTAAACTGGTTTTGGGTGCGAGAAAGTTTACTGCGACTTTGGTGTGTGCGTTTGTGTGAATTGGGACTGCCAACAAGTGAACATCGGTAATTGCGCAAATCGAGACAGCAAATTTAAAAATGCACGACCGTTCAATAATTTAGCATGCCAATCAAAGAAACTTCAATTAACGAGGCATTAATAAACGTCTGTCAACGTCGAAATGCTTATAATTAATTAAAAATATATCACCGTCGTGTACGGACAAAAGGTTTTAAAAAGCAATTAGCATCGAATTGGCGTCGACGGCATTTCCTCCCTCTGAAGCGGAAAAAAAAGGAGTGCACAGTCAGTGTCACAAAAAAAAACGACAATCACGTTGTATCCAAATATAATGGGGGGATGGTTCAATATTCTCGATGTTTTTGATTTTGTCTTTTTGATATTTCACAGATGTCGCATTATAAAATATTGTAATGTTATCATTCAAAGACAATTAGTCGACAAATTCTTAATTTTTTTTAACTTGTTCACTCTCATATATACATATTAAAGAATTATTTATATATCATAAATTTAACTGAAACGAGAAGACCTGAAAAATGTTGTTATTTAGAATTGATTCATAGAAGTCAATGTTAAAAGAATACATCAGACTTTCAATATACTCAAAACACATCAACAAAAACATAAAACTTGTGAGGATATAAAATTACGTAAATTAACATGCACATCTGTGTGTTATATGTATTTGGTTGCTAATAAGTATTATGCAACATTTTAAAATTGGATAAAGCAGAGTGAACTTCATCACCCTGTATATACGTTTGAATACCCAATCTAGTGAAAATGGTTAAATAACCAACAGATTATTTCCAGTCGATAAAACTCCGGATCCTCAAAATAACTGGCTTCAACCGTAATATCGCGATATGAACGTCATGTTTGTGATGTGTTTCAGAGTAGAAAAGGTTATAACTTTAAGGTACTGATACCGTTAAGTAAATCAATGCAATACTTACTAAATCCTCTTTGATTTATCCATTTTATAATTTATTATTGAAAATATTATTATTGTTAGGATATGTTTTTCAAATGTTACTGTTCAAATGTTATAATTGAACACCTGCATTTAAATTAAACAACTGCGTGAATACTTGCGTTATAATTGAACACCTGCGTGAATACCTATGCATTAATTTAACATCTGCGTGAACACCTGCGTTTTTATTGAACACTTGCGAAACACATCATCAAGTAAATCTATCTATTAGCTTCATGAAATTAAATCTAATTATTTATAACTTATTTTTAATCAAAACTTCACTTGATTGGTAAAACTGGTTAACTTTTAACGGTTAATGGTAATGGTAAGGAGCAAAATGACTATGATCAGAAATATAAGGATTTGCCAATCAATGAAATACATAATATAATATACAACCTTTATATTCAAGCAATAGTTGATTTCATTTTAATTAATTCAATTTAAATCACATAATAAAAAGAAGGAATAAACTTGGTCGAGAGAAGCAAAAGATAATAATATCTTATGAAAACCAGTAACAATCAAAAGGCGCAGCCTGGAAATCTCTTTATAAGTAAGGAACTGAGATTGACTTTTGATAGCATTGACTAGAATCTCATTTTTTTTTGTGAATGTGTGTTTAGTTGAAATAGGTATTACATGTATTTAGTTGCTAAAATATGTATTATATTATGCAACTATTTTATAATTGTATAAAGCAGAGCCAACTTCATCACCCTGTATATACGTTTGAATACCCAATCTAGTGAAAATGGTTAAATAACCAACAGATTATTTCCAGTCTATAAAGCTCCGGATCCTCTAAATAACTGGCATCAACCGTAATATCGCGATATGAACGTCATGTTTGTCATGTGTCTCAGAGGGGAAAAGGTTATAACTAAGGTACTGATACCGTTAAGTAAATCAATGCAATAATTACTAAATCCTCTTTGATCAATTTTATAATTTATTATTGAAAATATTATTATTGTTAGGATATGTTTTTCAAATGTTACTGTTCAAATGTTATAATTGAACACCTGCATTTAAATTAAACAACTGCGTGAATATTTGCGTTATAATTGAACACCTGCGTGAACACCTGTGTATTAATTTAACATCTGCGTGAACACCTGCGTTTTAATTGAACACTTGCGAAACACATTATCAAGTAAATTTATCTATTAGCTTCATGAAATTAAATCTAATTATTTATAACTTATTTTTAATCAAAACTTCACTTGATTAGTAAAACTAGTTAACTTTTAACGGTTAATGGTAATTAGGAGCAAAATGACTATGATCAGAAATATAAGGATTTGCTAATGAATGAAATACATAATATAACATACAACCTTTATATTCAACCAATAGTTGATTTCATTTTAATTAATTCAATTTAAAACACATAATAAAAAGAAGGAATAAACTTGGTCAAGAGAAGCAAAAGATAATAATATCTCATGAATACTAGTAACAATCAAAAGGCGCAGCCTGGAAATCTCTTTATAAGTAAGGAACTGATAGCATCGACTAAAATCTAGTTTTTTTTGTGAATGTGTGTGTAGTTGAAATAGGTGTTACATGTATTTAGTTGCTAAAATATGTATTATATTATGTAACTTTTTTATAATTGGATAAAGCAGAGCCAACTTCATCACCCTGTATATACGTTTGAATACCCAATCTAGTGAAAGTGGTTAAATAACCAATATATTATAACTTTAAGGTACTGATACCATTAAGTAAATCAATGCAATACTTACTAAATCCTCTTTGATTTAACCATTATTGAAAATATTATTATTGTTGATATTATTTACAAATGTTACTGTTTGTGATATTAAAAATTATTTTGCAAAATTGAATAAATATAAAGGGTGTTATATACTGTTATATAGTTAGATGTTACAATGAGCACGTGAAAATGTAGACAACAAAAAATATATCATTACGTTCACTTTTCTGTTTTGATGAAGTTTTGTCCATTTCGCTCGTGCTGCGAGGGTTTAATGGAGGTGGTGGCTCGCTTGTAAAACGTAGACGCATCGCGTGCAGGAGGATATCGGAAGGATATCCAGCAGTTCAGGAGGGCTTGACAGCTCGGGCAACCGAAGCATCCATCACGCCTCCAGATTTACAGCTAATTTGCTACACTATGTTTGGGACATGCAAAATTAACCGGCTATTGTCTATCCCGTCTCTAGGAACGTGCGTAAATTATCCCCCCGTGGCCTAGGCTACAGCGTTCTACCTCGAATTAATATTCACGCGACACGTCATTTCCTCTTTGCATATACATTATATACATATATAGATATAAATTTATATACGTATATTTTATTTTTTTCTGTCATTTTCTTTTCTCACGTATACTTTTTCAGGCGGATTAATTAGATTCCCCCAAAGGGCCGGAATGCCAAGGATGGGAATAAATGAATTTTGTTTTTGTTATGCGGTTCGCGTCCATTTTGTAATAACTAATTTCCTTGCGCAACGCCGGCTTCTGAAAGCTTTTAATCCCATATATAGGATGTTTTGTAATCCCCGGGAAATTAAATCGCCCCAAAAACTTCTTCTTATCGCCGTAATAAGTGGCGCTAAGCAACGCCGACCGTCGCTTCTCTGAACTAAACCAGTATCAAATGCATTCCGATATCCTCTTCTCCTCTTCACCACACACATCTCTTCGCCCTCGCACTTTTTTTTCCCGCCCATAAATTTGAATTATTACAGCCCGTTGCTCCTGCCGCACTCAAGAATTTTCCACAAAAGCATATTTTTCTTTTAGCGCAAAACAGATTTTGTCGTTGATACAAAAGCAACCAGGAAAAAAAGCGCTATATACTGTCTCTTTGTGTGTATCAAGGGGGACGTAACAAGCGGTTTATCTATATAACATTTCTTTTTTGCATCACACTGGATTTGAAATAATACACAATTCCCGTCCTTTAAAAGCAGTATGAAGGGGATTGGAGAGTAAAGAGAAAAAAAGAAAATAAATCGGGAGATGGGGAAAAGCCGAGAAAGAAGCCAGTGGGGAAGGAGAGCATACCAAAAATTCTTCTTTCTGTAAGAAGGAATTTTATGATTTCTGGTCTCTTTCTGTATTTCTCAAAGAAGTAATCTTAATTAAAAATGAATTCCTTTTCCATACTTTGCACAATATTGTTATGTACAACATGTGCATGATTTCTTGAATTGCGAAATATTTGAAGCGCAATAGCAATAAAATGATACAAATTACTAGAAACAAAAACAATTCACTATTGGATTTTCCATTTTTAAAGTAAAAATTAACGGAATCCAAAAGTTTCTTCCACAATAAACCAATTTGTGTAACTTGTGGCATTTTTTTCAAACATCTCATAAATTAATCCTTAATTATACACTTAATTATAAAATAATTTCAAAATGGAAATGAACTGAATTTGGTTAAATAATAATTTCTATTATTATTTATGTTAAAATAATCTGGACAATTAATACTGTGCTTTCAATTTATTCTTTGAATTTGTATTATATTTACGTAATATATCTATGTGATGTGAGTACAATTTAAACTAGGAACGCTTTTCACTACTTAAATTAAATCCAGCTTTATGGCCGTTTAAACGCCATAAAAGGGGTCAGCTGGAAATTTATGGGACTGCCGCTTCATCGGAATTAATTTAGACTTTGCTGTCGTCCCAATTTTTCTTAGTTATGTATTTTAGCGATGCAAAAGAGGAAAATAGAATTGTAATGATTTTTTAATGTTCTCCCCAGTCAAGGTATTAATTTCAGTTATTAATACTCTTATTTTTTATTGTTCGAAGGAAAATACACAATTTTCTTGCAATTACTATATTTCTATTAAAAGTCAATTTAGATCGACTTAGTGACGTCAGTTGAATGTTTTTTTTAAATATTTGTTTTGTAAAATAACGTGTGTTTCGTAAAATGTATCAAAGAAATATTTATGATTATTAGAATTTTTTATATCACTGTTTATTTATTGAAATTTAATTCACTATAAATCATAAAGAATTATTGATCACACTCATTATTTGTTAAATTCAACATTGAAAATACATAAAATTAAACTTTTCATCATCTGTATGAAAGAAAGGCCGTTTTCTGATGTATATTTCACATAACTTTTGTTCGGAAATCGAAACTCATGCTTTTTCATTAACAATTTAGATAATGTTAGAAATATTAAGAAGTTTTGGACCATAAAATTGATTATAAATAGAATTGTTAGTTGAAAAATTCGTTGGTTTCCAATAAATTTATAGATGTATTTCTTGTAATGTCGAAGGAAGCAATTTGCTGCAAAACACCCACAAATAAGAGTTTTAATGCTATGCCATAAAACTGCGAATATTCGTTTGGTCTTAAAATAGTTTCCTATAAAAGTCACCCTCGCCGGTAACAGCGAATTTAAATATCGAATTTGTGTGTTAAAGTGTATGTGTGTGTTGATGTATAAGAAAACGCAATATAAATTTTCCAGCCAAGCGAATGCTTATGACTTAGCTGCAATGGGGCGGAACGACAACACCAAAAAAAATAAATATGTGTGTGTGTGTATATATATATACATATATCTGCTGACCTGTGGTCGTCTTTTCGTCCACTTCCGGTGATAAATTATACGACGTTGGTGTGTCCCAACGGCTGCATGCCAAACGACATTCACTGTAATTAATTCTCAATTTTCGTCTCGTGTGTCATGAGCAGTCCCCTTTCGACAGACCCGGCGCCTCCGCCTTCCTCAAAAACTTCACGAAAATATTAAAATAATCATTTTCTTCTCACAACCGCCATATGTTTTTTGTCCATCTCGACCATATAATAATTCAAAGATCACTCACACTACAAAAAATGTAATAAATTAGAGAAAAACTTAAAAAATTCAATGATTTTATCAAATGTTTCAGTACGATTGTAAATTAAAAAAATAATTAAACACCTGCGAAACTCATGTGTGCATTTTAATTGAACACCTGTGTTTTAATTTAACATCTGTGTATTAATTTAACATCTGGGTGAACACCTGCATTCTAATTGAACACCTGCGTGAATACCTGCATTTCAATTGAACAATTGTGTGAATTCTTGCGTTTTCATTGAACACCTGTGTCTTAATTTAATATCTGTGTGAACACCTGCATTCTAATTGAACACCTGCGTCAAAACTTGCGTTATAATTGAACACCTGCGTGAATACCTGCATTTCGATTGAACAATTGTGTGAATTCTTGCGTTAATATCTGCGTGAACACCTGCATTCTAATTGAACACCTGCATCAAAACTGGCGTTATAATTGAACACATGTGTCTTAATTTAATATCTGCATGAACACCTGCATTCTAATTGAACACCTGCGTCAAAACTTGCGTTATAATTGAACACCTGCGTGAATACCTGCATTTCAATTGAATAATTGTGTGAATTCTTGCGTTTTCATTGAACACCTGTGTCCTAATTTAATATCTGCGTGAACACCTGCGTGAAAACTTGCGTTATAATTGAACATCTGTGT